>NW_015389365.1:97508-132375 GCF_001527695.2 Protobothrops mucrosquamatus
CAGGATTGAGGAAGTTGGCTCCATCTAAGTTGGCTCCATCTAAGTTGGCTCCATCTAGCCCAGTCTTGGATCATCTCCAGGGTATGGTTCCATTTTGATGTTTAGTTTTTGTTCTTGATATTTTTTGTCGTTTACGATGGTTGTGAGACGACATATAATAGCATGGCCCATGCTAGGTTACTACATTTGTAGATTTGTATTCATAGACCTGCTGAAAATGTGGAGAATGTGTAATGCATGTCCGCATTCAATAAAGTGTTTGAAAATAAACTTGTATTTAGATGCATTTTACTTTAATTACATCAGTATTTTCATAACAAACAATACATGTGCTTAGGGAGTAAGGGTTTCTTTAACTAATCTAGTGGAAGAGACTCGAGTGCTAAAATCCACGGGTTAGGGGGCGCAAATTACTTGCCTTGCCCCGGGTGCTGACAACCCACGCTACGCCACTGCCCAGAACATACATACATACATACATACATACATACATACATTCATTCATTCATTCATTCATTCATTCATTCATTCATTCATACATTATTTATTTTGTTTTGTTTTGTTTTAATTTTATTATTTTATTTTATTTTATTTTATTTTATTTTATTTTATTTTATTTGTCGAAGTTGCACAACTGACGCAAAGTTGTACAAACACCTTCCTAGCCATGACTGCCACCAGCTCTTTCAGCAGGAGTCACGAGTCTGGAAAAACTCCAAAATCGCAAATCGGGTCTGTCTGGGGTAGTGCCACACAATCCAGGATGAAGTTGGTTAAAGTCCCGGTGTCATAGCTCTGGTTGAAAATCCCAATGAAGGAAGCACGCTGGAAACATTCCAATCTATATCGCAAAACTTTATTGGGCAAAGCATCCCGGCACTAAAGAGCTGAAAAACAGCTCTGGCTTTTGACACCAGAACAGCAAATGAAAAGTATAGGACAGTGATGGCGAACCTTTTAGAGACTGAGTGCCCAAACTGCAACCCAAAACCCAGTTATGCATTGTCGAGTGCTGGGTGGGTGTGGTCTGTTGGCTCGGTGTGGCCAATTGGGTGGGCATCGCCCATTGGGTGGGCGTGGCTGCGGTGGTAACAGCAGACTGGGTGGGACTAAAAAGTTCAATCAATCAATTTCAACTCTGCAAGATCTTTTTTTTCCTTGCGAGAAGTTGAAATTGACTGATTGATTGAACCTTTTTTGGGGGGCGGTGGAGGTCTAAAGCAAAAAGGTTTTATAAAACCCAGCTGAAGACCTAGGACTGGGGTGACGGCGTGCGTGCCCACAGAGAGGTCTCTGAGTGCCGCCTCTGGCACCTGTGCCATAGGTTTGCCACCACTGGAATAGGAACTCCCCTCCCCTCTGACGTTGCAAGCCACATTCCCCAATTAAGCCCCAGATAATTGTTATGAGACAATTGTTCTTTTTTTTATTTTGGGTAAAAGAAAATATCATTTTTTAAAATCTTAAAATGCCCCAAACCCCATTTTCTGGGCCCCAGAAAGAGAGAGAGGGGCTTCCGGTTGGAAAGAGGCAGGGGGGAGCCTCCGCGAGGGAGATGGGCAGTTCCTGAATAGGAGAAATGAATCAGGGATAGAAATATATATATTAAAAATCGCCCCAGATAGTAAATTGAGTAAACACACTATGATGACTCGATCCCGTCAGAAGAGGGAAAGGGATTCCCGGTCTATGAACGAGAATGGCTCCCGCTCCCGTGGTCGGGGGGGGGGGGAGGAAGGGATCCTTATGGCATCTGTGAGAGGAGACGAAGGTATGAGCAGAGATCTTGGGAGTTGGTCCCCTTATCAGATGGGGGTGGCGTCTGGGGATAGGGGAGAGAGACCTGGCTGGATTCTCCTCTCCCCCCAAAATAATATTTGGGTGGATTTTCTGGAGGGGATCAAAGGGATCCCAGATTCCAGACAGGAAGAGAGTTTGGAGCCTGGGAAAGGAAAGGAAAGGAAGATTTTGTAAATCTGAGAGGGTAGAATAAATGAGGATTAAACGTTTGTCCAGGAGGATCCTAATAAATTAAAAAAAAAGTGGTGCTGGCATCCCCCTCCCAGGGAAGCCCCCCCCTCACCTCTCCGGTCAATCAGACGCTCCTCCCTCTTGGCCGCCTCGTAGTTGTACACCCCGTAGTTGTGCCGGCAGAAGGAATCCACTTCGGCCCTCTTGATCTGCATGTCGACCTTATCGCTGTTCCACTTGTCCACAGCGGGCTGCCCCAACGGTGTGACGGCCACGTATTTCCCGAGGTCGCTGTCGAAGTAGGCGATCTCCTGCCGATCGTAGATGTACCAGTCCAGGAACCGCACCCGCTGCGTCCCGTTGAAGAAATGGCAATCGTGCTTCGCCTGGAGCAGGAAATGGGCTGCATGGGGGAGGAGGAGGAGGAAAAGGAGGAGGAGGGCCGTCAGGAGGGACTCCAGGGTCCATCGTTCCCAGCCACTAGCAAAGGAGGGACCCATACGAGAAGCGGGAGAGACTAGCGGAAGGCGCCCCCTGGAGGAGAGAGGGGGAGGGGAGGAACTTCCTGCGGGACCTCCTCCATCGTCTCCGGGTGGAAAAAGGCAGGCAGAAGCTCCACTGGTCGAGCAGATCTACTCTCTGCAGGGAGCGTTGGATCTAAAAAGGGAGGAATTATGGAGGGAGGGGGCTGAAACTTTCTGGAGTGGAGGGAAAGTAATATCCATACCCCCCCACTCTCTCTCTTTCTTTGGGGGGCGGGGAATATGGGGAAGGGGGCACAATGAGGACATCACCAATGACACTCCTGAAGGGTCCCAGCCCTTCAACCACCCACCTTCCCTGGATCCCCCCAACTTATCTTTTACCCCCTCATTTTCAGCCCAACTCCCTGCCTTGGGACGATTTTCGAGATTCAGACTTGTGTCCTCTCCCCTTCCCCCAAAAGGCCCCTGCAGCCCCCCCAGAGCCTCACAATAGGGATTGTTTTGGGGAGCCATGGGGGAGCAATTCAGAGCCCCCAATCCTCCTCTCTCACTTCCCCCCTCCCCCAGGTCCCGATAGAGCAATGCAGGATTATGGGGTGGGGGGGTTTCTTGGCCTCCTCCCCAAATTCAGAGCCTCTCCCAGAAGGGACCGAAGCTCAACTCCGGCCTGACTTTGAAAGCCTCAAATTTGAGATTTGGGAAGAAAAATTGAAGTCTTTGAAGAAGCAAAAATACTCTGGCCAAAATGCAGCTTTTTCCTTGTGTGGATTCAGGTCTGAAAATGCCTCAGTTTCCCTCTTTCGCTTTCCCTTCCTCTTTCGAGGCAGCCGACTCCGACCCAGCCACTTAGGGGGGGGGGCGAGAGAGGCCCCCGGCTCCGACACCCCACCTCGGCTACAATGGGGAAAGACGGGGTCCCTCTCCGCCCTCCTGGGGGGGGAAGGGGAGAGGGAAGGGGGAGGAGACCACGCAGAGATCGAGGCTGTTGCCGGCTCCCGTCACTCTTACCGTCTGAAGACCTAGCAGCTTTCTTCCCCCTCTCCCCCCACGAGTATTGGGGGTGCTTCCCAGCCCCCTCCCCAAACCTCCTCCTCCCACCGCCCAGCCCCCTCCTTACCGGGGCTCTCCTTCCCCCCTTCGCTTCCGGGGATCCGGGCCAGCGCCCCCACCAGCAGCAGCGTCAGGGGGAGCCCAGAGGAGCCCATGGATGCTGCCCCACAAGCGCCCCCAAAGGGAGGGGAGAGAGACGCGGAGGCTCCCAGCCCCAGAGCCGGAATCAGAGGATCTGGATGGAGGTGGAGTTTTCCTCGAACTTTGGAACTGGGAGGGCCCAGTAGAAGCAGAAGGACCAATCAGAATTCTCCCTTCTGCAGCGTCATCAATCTCCGGGCAGGGTCTCCTTTGATTTCGCCCGATAGAGGAGATAGTTCGGCGCAGAGGGAGAAGCGGAGAAGAGGGTAGCTCCGTTCCTCTGGGTGGGAGTGGAAGGGAATATTTTGCCAAAAGAAGAGAAAAAAAAATCCACATCCATGGACGGGATGTATAAGAGGATCTGAGCAGGTTTTCTCCCTTGTGAAAGATCTCAATATTATTTTAAGAAGGACGGATGGATGGACAGCATATTAAACCAAACAATAAATTTATAATTTATAAAATAACCCGGAATGTTAATAGAAATTCTGTGGACTTCAGTAATTCTATATACCCTCAAGTATAAGATTATAGTAATTATTCACAAGATAGATATATTTTGGTTTGGAGAAGATGGATAGATTATATTGAGAATAAATATGGAACTAAAAAGTTTCATTTGGTTTTTGAGTAAACTTTAGATTGTTATTGTAGTTTATTTCTTTTTAATTAGTAACAATAATGTTTAATATGTTTGTTCAGAAGAGAGCTAAAGGAGGTTATAGAATTGTTAATTTAATAGTGATATANACGGAGGAGATGGATTGTTTAAGTTTAGAGTTTGGAGTTAGAGATATTAATATTTGTTTACTTGTAGTTGAATGTTAGCCTAGGTTTGGTTTGGGAAGTCCGGGGGGTGGGGGGATGGGATAAATCATTGTGTAATACTTGTGATGTATTTCTTCTTTTATGATAAAAACAATAAAATTCTATATTGAAAAAAAAAAAGCATCACAGGACCACAGGGATGCTACAATGGTCCTAAGTGTAAAAAACAGTCGTAAGTCACTTTTTTTCAGTGTTGTTGTAACTTAGAATGATCACTAAACGGATAGCTATAAGTCGAGGATTACCTGTACTCGACGTATTGTTATTTCACCCCTCCTTTTTTATACGTAAGTCAAAATGGCAAATATACCTAATATCCCTGCCTCCTATTTCACAACAGCCCTATGAAGTGGTTGGGCTGAGAATGAGTGCCTAGCCCAGGAGTAGGGAACCTTGGCTCTTTTATCACTTGTGGATTTCAGTACCCAGAATTTCTGAACCAGCCATGCTGACTCAGGAATTCTGGGAGTTGAAGTCCACAAGTCATAAAAGAGCCAAGGTTCCCCACCCCTGCGCCTAGCCCAACATTGCTAGTTGGCTTTCATGCCTAAGGGAAACCTAGAACTCACAGCCTCCTGGTTTATAAGCCATCGTCTTAACAAGACACGAAATTGATTCTAATAATAATAATTGTAGTACCAAGGGACAGCAGAAAAGAAATAAGAGAAAGTCACAAAATGCAAAGACCTGCAAACAGAAGAATGACCATGGCAAAAGAAAGCAAAAATAGTACCAGCTGTAAAAGGTGCCTTAAGTGCAATCCCAAAACAAGTGGAGCCCAGCTTGAACCCCACTGGCATTGACAAACTCATCACCAGTCAACTGCAAAAGGCTCAGATTATAATCTGCAATGATACTTTTAATGCCATCAAGTAACAACATCTGCCTATTTCAGGTCCTTCGGAAGGACTTGATAGATGGTTAAAAATCCATATCTAGCCTAAAAATGTGGCCAGCTCTGCGATCCACCATAAAAATGAAAAAGACGACATGTTAATCCTAACTGATGAATTATAAAACTAATGTGGGTGGTGTGTTCAAAATTTATGGTACCAGGACACAGTAAATTAATAAACCCGATGTCAGCGCTGTAAACAATTTGCCTTGAAGTTCTTTTGATGGGTTTCATCTATCGGAACCATGATACCCGACCATCCCACAAATAAAATTGTCACACTGCGCTTTAAGGGAACTAGTGCACCCAAAGCTGGATTTCTGTCAGAACCTTCTTCTGGGGAGCTTCTCTCAACCTACTTCCATGAACTTCCAAAGGGGACTCATCAAGCATGACAGTACCTTTTGATTCATGGCTACAATCTACGTAGACTCCCTTGGTTTTCAACAATGAAGCAACAGAAAACGAAAACAAAATTAACAGTAGTGTGCAATTACTCAGAGATCACCCACTCACTGTTCCCCTAATGCCTTCCAGAAAAAGTTGTTTCCATGAATTTCTGGAAGATCGTAAGGGAAGTGACTAACCTGGCCCCAAAGAAAAGGCTGTCCATAGCATAAGCACTGCAGCAGAGAAAGATAATCTGCATATCCCTGCACTGTTAAGCTCCCAGTGTGGAGAACCACAAGCACGTTTTAACAGGGTGTGCTTGTGGTGGGTTTTAAACTTTTTTTTTTTAAATCCTTTTTCAAACAAGCATACATAAGAATTGAGCAATTCATTGCCTACTAAGAAAAAAAGGGAAAAACATAGCACGACAAATAAAACAACAAAAAAACCTGTAATGACAACTATATTTCCAAATCACCTGATGTTTTTTTTATTATTTATTTTATTTTTCACATTTTTGAAACATCCATCTTCTCCCTTGGGGGATGGAACTTTTAAAAGAGGAAAATAAGCTTTCAATTGTTTCACCAAGCCCATCCAAGAACGTCTTCCAAAGGAAGAGACAGCATGACATTTTCTGATCAACAGAATTGTATAATTTTCTCAAAAATGGCTAATTACACACCTCCAAAATCCCATCCTTAATATTCGGAGTTAGAATGTTTTTCCATCTCATAACTATTTTTTTTTTTGCAATCCCCCTCAGATTTGCTCATGATATACCCCAGGAGAATCTTTGTACTAGGCATCAGCTGCTATACTATATAAAATATGATTGTGTCAGTAATTGTTTTTTTAATGCCCTTTAAGGAATGAAAAAGCAAAAAAAAAAACCAAAAGAAAACCTTATTAAGACTTACTGTTTGGCTGTCAGGAAAATCCATCTTCAGCAATTTATGGGCACATTCCTCAAAATCTAAACTAGAGAAAGACAGAGAAAGGGAAAATATACATTTATCTGTACATAATTGACTTTCATCCCTAACATGGTAAAAGCTTCTCACAAATCCTCAAAGTGACTTTGGTGTAACACCAAAACCATGCTGGTTTCAACTACTGTTCAGGCAAAGGCATCTTAAGACATCTACATTCCAAAATTTATAATGTAAGAATTATTTTTAACTGTACAAGTGCCTTCAGAACTTCCCATACGCCAAGACCTCTCTTACTAAAGTCAGACACTCATTGTCACTTGATTAAATCAGAACATCACTGGTCTCTGAGCCTCAAATCTGTTGAAGTAAGTTTACATGACAACCAGTTTCCTATAGCGCAGTGATGGCGAACCTTTTAGAGTCCGAGTGCCCAAACTGCAACCCAAAACCCACTTACGCATCGTCGGGTGCTGGGTAGGTGTGGCCCATTGGCTGGGTGTGGCCCATTGGCTGGGCATGGCTGCGGTGGTAACGGCAGACTGGGTGGGACTAAAAAGTTCAATCAATCAATTCCAACTTTGCAAGATCTTTTTCTTTTCCGTGAGAAGTTGAAATTGATTGATTGATTGAACCTTTTTTTTTTTTGCACACGGAGGCGGAGGCCTAAAGCGAAAAGGTTTTATAAAACCCAGCTGAAGGCCTAGGACTGGGGCGACGGCGCACGTGCCGACAGAGAGGGCTCTGAGTGCCGCCTCTGGCACCCGTGCCATAGGTTCGCCACCACTGCTATAGCGGTAAGGTCCCAGAGTAGAAACCAGGAGACAATGAGTTCTAGTCTTGCCTTTGACATGAAACCAGTTGAGTCAACTTGAGTCAGTCACTCTCAACCATAGGAAGAAAACCGTAGAAAGTCCATTTTCAAAAATCTCGCCAAGAAAACTGCTGGGACTCATCCAGGCAACTGCCAGGAGTCAACACTGACTCAAAAGTATACACACAAGTATAAACACATGCAAGAAGTTCATTAAAGAAAGAAAACAATGCATACATCAATATATGAAAAATCCATTTTCCTCCTCATTAAGAAGCCCAATGTATTTTATAACTATGTACATTTCTGTTGAAAAATAATTCTATTTTAGCAATTAATGTTTTTTTCCATGAGCTCCAGCCAAAACCAATAGATTTTCAGACAGACTAAAACAAGATGATTCTCTTTTATGAGTCATTATTACTGTAACATCATATTAAACAGAAATGTACCAATTCTAGTAAACAAATTAAAACACTGGCTTTTTCCACAATGTAATTTCATAGAATAACTGTTCGATGTAAAGAAGGCAATAAAAACATTGGCAAATATTTTTAGTTCTATGCCAATTATCTTTTATTCTACAAGTGCAGATTTGTCCATTTGAAATGTATGAATCTTCTAATTTCAATAGATTCCAATTGAGAACCTTCCACAATTTATGGTTTTACAGGTATACATGACTGCAAATCGTCAATGACAGGAATCTGAAGAGTTGCAATCCAACAAATTTGAAAGGAATCGGTTTGTAAGAGATAATTTTGCAGTGCATTCCTAAATATAAAGAAAAATGTACAAGCCCTCTAGCTTGAAGCTAACATTTTGCATGCTGTCATCTAGAATGCTAGTTTGCAAAAGTGCCTGCAATTTATGCTACAACAGTGTCAAATTTCAACGGAGAGTTATATTTCATTTTACCTTGACTGAATTGCAAGGTAAATAGTTCGCCGGAAAGAAACCAAGTTAATTTCCGTTTTGTCATGGATGGTAACCTTTTGTCCTTGATCAATAAAAGGAAATAAACAAAAAGATTAGGATAAATCATTCAGGAATTTTTTTTACATAGCATTGCCAACACATTATTTCAGATAGGATTGTTCAAAATAAATGACTTCTCCATGAAAAATAACTGAACTTGGAAGCTAAGCAAGGATGGGCGTGATTAATATTTGATAGGATAGGAAACTATCCTGGAAGCCCAGCAAAAAAGGCTAGACATCGAAGTTTAAAAACATTCTGAAAGGAAGCAGCCTCAGATGAAAGGAATTATCTTTCCCTTAAAAAAATTATGTGAGAAAAAAACAGCTTGTTTCACAGTCATACCATTTCAGTGTACAATTTGGGGGCATTTATATTTAATAGAGAAACCGTGAGTTTTTAAGTCTGGCTTGACGCTAAAGTGATCAAGGGAATTTCAGTCAAATTTCAAAGAGGGGTGGGGTGGGGTTCTCCTATGCCTCTAAGAATACTGAGCATAACAACATATAACAATTGCAACAGAACAGGAGGTAAGATTTCATCGTGGTCCGATGCATAACTAAACAAACTGTTTGAACGTAAATAAATACCCGGAGCATTTAAATAAGCACTGTTCATGATGACAGTCTGCAGTAATTACCATCTTCTTTTTTTTATTTTTTGGCCTGTGACAAACAATGCTTTTCTACAATACTGTTTAAAAAAACCCAGTACCGTATTTTCCGGCGTATAAGACGACTTTCTAAACCCTGAAAATCTTCTCAAAAGTCGGGGGTCGTCTTATACGCCCAGTCTTATACGCCGGAAAATACGGGTATTCTATTTTATTCCTTTACACATGTGGTTTAGCATATTTTCTCTCCCCCCCACTCTCTCGCTCAAACTCTATATTTTAACTGGAAAAGTTGGGGGTCATCTTATACGCCCAGTTGTCTTATACACCGGAAAATACGATATTTTTCAGATTCAGCAACCCCCTCAATGTGTTCTTGTGTTTCTCTAGAACCATTTTCTACTGTATAAATATTTGTATAGATGTTAACTGCAGACTGTCAAAATATGCTAAGCTGCTTTATTTGTGAACCCTAAAGGGGTGATCAATGCAAAACAAACCCCGCCCTCCTACTTTTGTAAACAGTTAAGTATTAGTATTGGACAAGATTTAGTCGAGATAAGAAGTTTTTAAAAACTTGATTTCAAAGGAAATAATTTTAAGCAAACCTTAATCCCCGCAGTAAATTTTGTGGATCTTATGTGGGTTTTAAAGACTGTCCGAATGCACACTATGCTATTACACTTAATATTTGGCCCAGCCATTCCATTAAAAACCCAACAAAAATACCATCCTTCTCTATAAAACTGTGTTTAGAATTGCAATGAAGATTAATGTAGAACAGGAAAAGAAATTTAAAACAAAAGTACCACTTCTCCTGGTGGTTGTCTCCCCTTGGAATATCATCCCTTCAGAAATCAGACTGGCCCCTACTTTGACACTCTTTCGTAAGTACCCGAAGGCTTGGTTTTTGTCAGAGGGGCCTGGAGAACCCAGAGTGGGATGGAGCCCATCAAATGGCTCGTTTGACTGTGTGTTGTCAACGGACCGGTGGGGTGGGTTATTGTTTTTGTTTTTATGTTTTGTTCTATACTGTGCTTTTATTGCTTGTAGGCCGCCTAGAATTGCTGTGAGCGAGTAGGCGGATGTATAAAATTTTCTAAATAAATAAATAGAATAAGTATTTTTGGCAATGACAGAAGCAGGCGAGAAGAAAAAAACTTAATGTTTACACTTGAAAGAAATCAAAAGTTAAAGGCAAAAATGAAATAAGATGTGTGTATGCTAGTTCCAGTTGTGATCAAGGCAACACTGGGCTTCCGTTTCTTAAACATCAATACTGCTTGTCCAACAGACACACAAAGTCAAGATTTTCAAAAATAGATTAAATAGGCACAGGGGCTAATTTTTAAAAAACATGTTTTTACCTCCTAGTGAGTAAACTTTACAAGCGCTTTAACTATACACGGTTATGGAAATGCTCTGATTTAAGGGTAGTAAGTACAACTAAATCACCCTTTATCTACATAGATTCCCATTTGCTAACTAAGTCAGTACATTTTCCTGAGTACGACCCAGAAGGCCTACGATGTTCATATACTTTATATCCAATGATAACACATTAAAAACACCTGTTTTGCTTCCATGTTCAATTCAAGGTGTTGGTTATGATCTTTAAAGCCCTACATGGCATGGGGTCAAGGTACCTGTGGAGCTCTTTTTGGCCCATTACATCAGCCTGTCCCACCCAGTCAGGCAGAGAAGGTATGCTGCAGATCCATCAGTTAAAGAATTTTTGTTTGGAGAGGTCCAGGAAGAGAGCGTTCTCTGCCCCTGCCCCTGGAAAAAATTCTTCTCCCAGAGGCGAAGGGGGCTCCCACTCTCGTGGCCTTTTGGAAATGTCCAATGACCTGGCTCTGCCTACTTACTTGGGGCAGACAGAGGTGCATATGGCCATGGGGCTGGTAAGTGCCTTAAAGGCCCTCCCCTGCTTTGTAATTCTGAATTTTAAATATTTTATTCTTGTATTAATCTTGATTTATGATATAATATTCATATGGTTTTTTTTTCTGTTTTTAAGTCTTCTTTGCACGCTGCCCAGAGTTGCTCTGTGAGGGAGATGGGCAATTTCTAAATGTGATAATTAAAGAGAAAGCGTATTTTAATATAAATCAAACTTAGATTTATTGTTCTGCTATAGTGTATTACCCACAGTTCTGAATAATTTACCCCACTTAGTTTAAATGAAACTCTCTTACCTTCTTCATCCTCCTCCTCCTCCTCTTTTTCTTCCTCATCCTCCTCTTCACTACTACCAGCATCCTGATCAGCTTCTGAGTCACTGTCACCTTCATCAAGGATTTCTACATTACCCCAAAAATAAATTCAAATTAATAGATTTGACTGAGTCAGCAGTATGTAGGACAGAGAAGAGCCTTAGAAATAAACAACCATGCACAACTGAGAACTTGAACCCACATACCTTTTTTCAGAGTTTTGTATTTCTCTTCGTTGTCCATAAATTCAGGGTCCATTTTGAAGACGTCTTCCCAAAAGGAGAAAAGAAAACATTGAAATGATGCTCTTACGTAATTCTAAAGCACACAAGCATACATTTGATCTCAAAAAGCATACTTACTGAGAATGTCATCGGGATTATATTCATCTTCCAAAGGTAACATGTGGGTAAATTGATCCTCCTCCTCCACAAGATCAAGTCCCTCTGGAATTACTGGGTGATCTTTGAATCCATCTTTGCGCACGGCAAACATGACTTCAATCATGTATTGGACACGCTTGTCAGTTTCGGATTCATGAAGGACATGGCGAAGGCGGTCAAAGATGGCTGTGGTGTAAAAACAGTTCAGATGGGGGCTGCTCAATTCAGGAATCAAGGAGGTGCATAGCAGGATTGCCTACTTACCGTTAATACCTCTAGGGGACACTTCTGTTAACTTGAGGCCACAATCCTTTAGAAATCCAATTGATACTTCAATGCTGTCATCTGTAGGTCTTTCCAGGAGCAACGTGAGCATTTCCAAACATAAAACCTCGTGAGCCTGATAGGAAAACAACATAAAATATTAGTTAAAAAAAATCAGATACTTAAAACAGCTGATAAAATACAACACTACTGCAAGAAGTGCAATGAGCTCAGGGCAGCACGTGCTGACTTTAAGACATCTCATACCATCCACAGCAGAGCAGTCTGAAGTATTCAGACTGGATATCCAACTGGATAGGCCTATAGCAATTCTCTAAATCAGGGGTCCCCAACGCCCAGTCTGTGGACCGGTATTGGGCCACGGCATGCCAGCAACCGGTCCACACAAACAAGCAAAGCCCCATCCATGAGATGCAGGCAGCACACAAAACCACGCACTCTCGGGTCCACGGAAAAACCTTTTTCCACGGAACCGGTCCCTGGTGCTAAAAAAGTTTGGGGACCTCTGCTCTAGATCAGGAAATGGCAATTAGCAAGGAGTGTTGTTTGAAACAAAACATGAAACGGTCAGCTGGAGAGATTCATTCCAAATCAACAGACCTTCTGCTATGCCTTTGCATAACTGTTTGCAGACAGATGGGAAATATAATGGAAAATGGTGGCAAACTTTTCTGGGTTCGCTCTAAAATACGGGAGCTCACCTTAGTCTAGGAAGGGCAAACCTCTTCCTGAATGGATCATAAGGATGCCTGATTAGGAAATCTCAAGACAAACTTAAGCAACATGTCTCCACATGCCCATGCTGCTGAAAACTGCATCTATTTGCTTGTAAAAAAGGAAAGCTACATAAGTAGTCCTGGCTTAATCGTCCTTTTTAGCAATTGTTTAAAGTTACGGATGGTGCTGAAAAAAGTACAAGCAGTCCTTGACTTACAATAGCAGTTGTGACCAACATTTCCACTGCTAAATGATTCAATTATAAAGCGCACTGCATTGCTAGCGATGGCAATTCCTGCAGTCCTGGATGCTGTTGTTAACCGAATTTCACTGTTGTTACGGGAGGCAACTTCCTATGGCAAGTCCCAGGCAGCTTGCAAGCAGGCTGGTAGGCAGGCAAATGGCTGCTATCAGATGTGGGAGGGTGCAAAAAAGGCATGGGAAAACTTGGGGAGGGTGTGAGGGAGCTGCAATGAGGGTTTTGTGTGTGTGCATGTGTGTGTGTGTCCAGCCTGGCAGAAGTGCACAGGGATTGGGAAAGGGTGTGTAGATGAAGGAGATTTACCCAACAATTTGCAACCTTTCCTTTGAGTTACATGGCATCAAAACTGGTTGTAAGTGTGAGCCAGTTGCCAAGTGCCCAGATTGCAATCACATGATCACAAAGCTGCTGGGATAGCAAGAACTCCGAGGACCAGTCATAAGCACTATTCATTCAGGACCTTTGCAATTCCAAACATTCACCCAATAAATGGTTGTAAGCTGAGAACTTCCTGTAACTTTATGACCAATCCTCATATTATAATAGTTGATATATCCTCAACAGTCAGTGATTAAGATTTGGCTGCTTCACGGGGGACTTCCGGTGGCAGGCGCCTTCGCTGGACGCAGCTGTTTGCTGCTCCCGCCTGTTTCTGCGTAAAAGCCGTTCTGACAGCCTGCATCAGCTGTCAAACGGCTTGATACCTTTCCCCTGGGCATAGGGGGAAAGGTGAGCTGCCCGAGGTAGGAGTTGAGTTCCCGAGTCGTCCCTTGTGGACGATGTAGGTGANGAAATTTAAAACAAAAGTACCACTTCTCCTGGTGGTTGTCTCCCCTTGGAATATCATCCCTTCAGAAATCAGACTGGCCCCTACTTTGACACTCTTTCGTAAGTACCCGAAGGCTTGGTTTTTGTCAGAGGGGCCTGGAGAACCCAGAGTGGGATGGAGCCCATCAAATGGCTCGTTTGACTGTGTGTTGTCAACGGACGGGTGGGTGGGTGGGTTATTGTTTTTGTTTTTATTTTTTGCTCTATACTGTGCTTTTATTGCTTGTAGGACGCCTAGAGATGCTGTGAGTGAGTAGGCGGCTGTATAAATTTTCTAAATAAATAAATAGAATAAGTATTTTTGACAATGACAGAAGCAGGCGAGAAGAAAAAAAGTTAATGTTTACACTTGAAAGAAATCAAAAGTTAAAGGCTAAAATGAAATAAGATGTGTGTATGCTAGTTCCAGTTGTGATCAAGAGAACACTGGGCTTCCGTTTCTTGAACATCAATACTGCTTGTCCAACAGACACACGAAGTCAAGATTTTCAAAAATAGATTAAATAGGCACAGGAGCTAATTTTTTAAAAACGTTTTTACCTCCTAGTGAGTAAACTTTACAAGCGCTTTAAATATACACGGTTATGGAAATGCTCTGATTTAAGGGTAGTAAGTACAACTAAATCACCCTTTATCTGCATAGATTCACATTTGCTAAGTCAGTACATTTTCCTGAGTACGACACAGAAGGCCTACGATGTTCATATACTTTATACCCAATGATAACACATTAAAAACACCTAGTTTGCTTCCATATTCAATTCAAGGTGTTGGTTATGATCTTTAAAGCCCTACATGGCATGGGGTCAGGGTACCTGTGGAGCTCTTTTTGGCCCATTACATCAGCCTGTCCCACCCAGTCAGGCAGAGAAGGTATGCTGCAGACCCATCAGTTAAAGAATTTTTGTTTGGAGGGGTCCAGGAAGAGAGCGTTCTCTGCCCCTGCCCCTGGAAAAAATTCTTCTCCCAGAGGCGAAGGGGGCTCCCACTCTCGTGGGCTTTTGGAAATGTCCAATGACCTGGCTCTGCCTACTTACTTGGGGCAGACAGAGGTGCATATGGCCATGGGGCTGGTAAGTGCCTTAAAGACCCTCCCCTGCTTTGTAATTCTGAATTTTAAATATTTTATTCTTGTATTAATCTTGATTTATGATATAATATTCATATGGTTTTTTCCCCCTGTTTTTAAGTCTTCTTTGCACGCTGCCCAGAGTTGCTCTGTGAGGGAGATGGGCAACTTCTAAATGTGATAATTAAAGAGAAAGCGTATTTTAATATAAATCAAACTTAGATTTATTGTTCTGCTATAGTGTATTACCCACAGCTCTGAATAATTTACCCCACTTAGTTTAAATGAAACTCTCTTACCTTCTTCATCCTCCTCTTCCTCCTCTCTTTCTTCCTCATCCTCCTCTTCACTACTACCAGCATCCTGATCAGCTTCTGAGTCACTGTCACCTTCATCAAGGATTTCTACATTACCCCAAAAATAAATTCAAATTAATAGATTTGACTGAGTCAGCAGTATGTAGGACAGAGAAGAGCCTTAGAAATAAACAACCCTGCACAACTGAGAACTTGAACCCACATACCTTTTTTCAGAGTTTTGTATTTCTCTTCGTTGTCCATAAATTCAGGGTCCATTTTGAAGACGTCTTCCCAAAAGGAGAAAAGAAAACATTGAAATGATGCTCTTACGTAATTCTAAAGCACACAAGCATACATGTGATCTCAAAAAGCATACTTACTGAGAATGTCATCGGGATTATATTCATCTTCCAAAGGTAACATGTGGGTAAATTGATCCTCCTCCTCCACAAGATCAAGTCCCTCTGGAATTACTGGGTGATCTTTGAATCCATCTTTGCGCACGGCAAACATGACTTCAATCATGTATTGGACACGCTTGTCAGTTTCGGATTCATGAAGGACATGGCGAAGGCGGTCAAAGATGGCTGTGGTGTAAAAACAGTTCAGATGGGGGCTGCTCAATTCAGGAATCAAGGAGGAGCATAGCAGGATTGCCTACTTACCGTTAATACCTCTAGGGGACACTTCTGTTAACTTGAGGCCACAATCCTTTAGAAATCCAATTGATACTTCAATGCTGTCATCTGTAGGTCTTTCCAGGAGCAACGTGAGCATTTCCAAACATAAAACCTCGTGAGCCTGATAGGAAAACAACATAAAATATTAGTTAAAAAAAAAATCAGATACTTAAAACAGCTGATAAAATACAACACTACTGCAAGAAGTGCAATGAGCTCAGGGCAGCACGTGCTGACTTTAAGACATCTCATCCCATCCACAGCAGAGCAGTCTGAAGTATTCAGACTGGATATCCAACTGGATAGGCCTATAGCAATTCTCTAAATCAGGGGTCCCCAACGCCCAGTCTGTGGACCGGTATTGGGCCACGGCATGCCAGCAACCGGTCCACACAAACAAGCAAAGCCCCATCCATGAGATGCAGGCAGCACACAAAACCACGCACTCTCCGGTCCACGGAAAAACCTTTCTCCACGGAACCGGTCCCTGGTGCTCAAAAGTTTGGGGACCTCTGCTCTAGATCAGGAAATGGCAATTAGCAAGGAGTATTGTTTGAAACAAAACATGAAACGGTCAGCTGGAGAGATTCATTCCAAATCAACAGACCTTCTGCTATGCCTTTGCATAACTGTTTGCAGACAGATGGGAAATATAATGGAAAATGGTGGCAAACCTTTCTGGGTTCGCTCTAAAATACGGGAGCTCACACCTTAGTCTAGGAAGGGCAAACCTCTTCCTGAATGGATCATAAGGATGCCTGATTAGGAAATCTCAAGACAAACTTAAGCAACATGTCTCCATATGCCCATGCTGCTGAAAACTGCATCTATTTGCTTGTAAAAAAGGAAAGCTATATAAGTAGTCCTGGCTTAATCGTCCTTTTTAGCAATTGTTTAAAGTTACGGATGGTGCTGAAAAAAGTACAAGCAGTCCTTGACTTACAATAGCAATTGTGACCAACATTTCCACTGCTAAATGATTCAATTATAAAGCGCACTGCATTGCTAGCGATGGCAATTCCTGCAGTCCTGGATGCTGTTGTTAACCGAATTTCACTGTTGTTACGGGAGGCAACTTCCTGTGGCAAGTCCCAGGCAGCTTGCAAGCAGGCTGGCAGGCAGGCAAATGGCTGCTATCAGATGTGGGAGGGTGCAAAAAAGGCATGGGAAAACTTGGGGAGGGTGTGAGGGAGCTGCAATGAGGGTTTTGTGTGTGTGCATGTGTGTGTGTGTCCAGCCTGGCAGAAGTGCACAGGGATTGGGAAAGGGTGTGTAGATGAAGGAGATTTACCCAACAATTTGCAACCTTTCCTTTGAGTTACATGGCATCAAAAGTGTGAGTGTGAGCCAGTTGCCAAGTGCCCAGATTGCAATCACACGATCACAAAGCTGCTGGGATAGCAAGAACTCCGAGGACCAGTCATAAGCACTATTCATTCAGGACCTTTGCAATTCCAAACATTCACCCAATAAATGGTTGTAAGCTGAGAACTTCCTGTAACTTTATGACCAATCCTCATATTATAATAGTTGATATATCCTCAACAGTCAGTGATTGAGATTTGGCTGCTTCACAATCAGCAGCTGTTTATGATCATCACAGTTTCCATGGTCACATCATCACTATTTGCATGCTTTACTACCAGCTTCTGACAAAGAGAATTAATAGAGAAGGCAGCAGTAAAATCGCAAGTTATAGTCATATGATGTCTCTCTTAACGACCATGGCGGAAAGGTGGTTGGAAGCCTATCCAGGTCACATAATGTCCCACTTAACGACTGCATCGCTTAGGGCAGTGATGGCGAACCTTTTAGAGACTGAGTGCCCAAAACCTGCTTCTGCCCCCATCCCACACCTGCTCCGCCCCATCCCGCCTGCTCTGCTCTGCCCTGCCCCCACCCCACCTGCCCGCAGGGCCACTCACCACTTCCATGGCCCACCGCAGATCGCCCAGGCGGCCCAGCAGCACCTTGGTGGCCACGCCATCTGCCCGCACCACGCAGCATCAACTGTGCACGATGGGGTGTGAGGGCGCAGTCTTGTCCCCGCTGCCCGGCTGCTATGTCCTTGGCTGTGCTGCTTTGCGCGGGCCGCGCTCGGTGGTGACTCGCATCCAGGAGGCTACTGGTGAGGAGGGGGCCGTGGGGGGAGGCGGGTCTGGGGCAATGGCATGCGTGCCCACAGAGAGGACTCTGAGTGCCGTCTCTGGCACGCGTGCCATAGGTTCGCCACCAGTGGGTTAGGGAAAACTCCCACATATAATAATCAGATACTACCCATTTCTGAGAAAGTCCTAATTCTATGATATTAGTAGATAAAAATAAATTGAATTTATTATCTTAAAAAAATGAGGTTGCCATCTCAGATATAAATATTAGAACGTATGACTGGCTCATCAATCACTTCATTAGGAAAGCTATCGAAATAAGTATGATGACTGAATGCAAAAGCATAATGCCGACTCTCACTTAATTGTGGTTCTGATTCTGACATGATTCAGGTGAGTTTAGCATATCACAAACGATGACAAGAAGTAATCTAGATAGACAATGAGCTATAAAACCTCCATAGACAACTCCTCATTTTTTTGGTTCTTGTGGGAAGATTACATTGTAAATATCAAAAGCTAAAACTATCATGTCCCTGTTACAAATAGCTTACCACATTCTGATTCATAAGATGTGCCACAAACTTGGAAGCTGTCAAGCACTGTTGCTGCAAAACAAAACACAAAGATACACATTATTCTATTTTTTTTTAATTTTTCTACTATTATGCCAGGATGAACAACCTACAGAAGCACGAGAAACATTACACCACACATAATGTTTGGCGATACTGCAATGTCATGAAGTGAGAAAAGACACATTATATACATATAGGAGTAGCTTGTTTGGGACATATTTTGGGGGATTTCCTTGTTTTTTAATTGTCACTTTAAGTCTTAGATCTATTTTCATGTATTTAATATTTCAAAATTATGAGAAATCATACTGTCATTCTTGAGCAAGGCAGAGGAGACTGGAAAGGACACAGGGGGTTTATGGGCTACAAGTTGTCCATGTTAGCTTGAGGGGAATCAAGTGACTCACAGAAGTACTTAAAATTTTACAATTTAAAAAAAGAGATTGCCTGTCCCTTATTAATTTTATTGGAAAAGAGACAAGAAATATTTACCATCTTCAGGTCAAACTAAAACAGTGGGATTAAGTTAGTGGGCCTATTTGAACTATGATTAAATCTACAATCAGTTTAGAAATTGTATTGCACAATTATGGCTTACAAAATTATACAGTAATATGGCTTGACTCAGAAACTTCAATAAGCTATAATATGGTTTGTCTGCGTTTCGCATAATATAGTGTACAACTATGTAAAAATTGATGCATTTTTATAAGCCAGTTCTTATGCAACTGTCACTTCACTATTACACTATATGGAATTGCAAGTATTTGCTTCTGTTTAACATGGATCTGTTCCGGGTGTCTGAATGATTTGATTTTTTTTGTTCTTAGTCTTTACAATGGCAAAAAACAAAATACAATATATTTGACACAAAGAGATCAATACTTTGCTTCTTCATCTGCAGCCTCGCATATTTTTGCAACCATTTGATAAATTAATGTACTAAATCAATACTTTTTTCAATTCTGTTGTACATAAAGCATTTGGTTTTTCTTATATTAAAACATAATAGTTTCAATTTATATTTATTGCTGTAAAAATTAATCGTATATGGCCTTTTATTCTCTGTGATCCTTTCATGACAATATCCCTATACACTAATGAGGAAATAAGTCTGACTGAACATATTTTACTATGGCATCTCAAAATCTAATAGACTCAACCTTATTCAGTTAGCCTGTTCAATAGCTGCTTCCATACCTTATCATTTCTTCGGTATCCTTTGCGAAAATTTAAAATGAGCCTCTTGAGAATCAATTCCCCAATATTTGGAAACTTGGAATTGATGATTGCTACAACTGCCGCGTATACATGAGTGAAGATGGGGGAAGCACTCTGGGCCTGCAAAATTGATCTTGCTAGTAATCCCCTATAAATGAAAAGAGAGACATAAAGAACCTTTAAAAAAACAGAATTTAAGTTTAAACGCAGGCGACAAGGCACATGCAAATGAATTTCCTTAAAGTGTCTTCAACTCCTTAAACTTTTCAAAGCGATTTAAGTCTCACCTGACCGAGTAGACTTTCCTGTATGGATATTCCACCCACCCCAATAGTCTACCCCAGTGATGGCAAACCTTTTAGAGACCGAGTGCCCAAACTGCAACCCAAAACCCACTTATGCATCGTCGAGTGCCGGGTGGGTGTGGCCCATTGGGTGGGCATGGCCAATTGGGTGGGCGTTGCTGCAGTGATAACAGCAGACTGGGTATGACTAAAAAGTTCAATCAATCAATTTCAACTTTGCAAGATCTTTTTTTTCCACGTGAGAAGTTGAAATTGACTGATTGAACCTTTTTTTTTTTTTTTTGCACACGGTGTCGGAAGCCTAAAGCGAAAAGGTTTTATAAAACCCAGCTGAAGGCCTAGGACTGGGGCGACAGCGTGCGTGCCCACAGAGAGGGCTCTGAGTGCCGCCTCTGGCACCCGTGCCATAGGTTCGCCACCACTGGTCTACCCAATCAGCAGTTCCCCTGACCCTTTGAAATGTATTTATCCAGGGGAGAATCAGAAAGGGATACACTGGGAAGAAGTAGGTTGAGAAATCCTCTTCTACTAATACAACTTAATGCATCTAAATCCAGACTTAATCTTTTACTAGGCTCCCATAAATTATGACATGATCGCTTGAAGATAAAATCATGGGCTTTTCTCCATTGCACTGTATTATCACTAAACTATCATGTCGTCTAACATGATATTCACTAGACAATTTTAGATTTTTCATCTGATCTCCTGTGCTTCGTGCTGTAAGTTTATATTGTGATATTATACAGTAATTTCCAAGAGTGTTTTGGAAAGGAATAGTTAACGCTTAATTCCAGGCAAAACAATAAAGAAATGTTTATTACAAATAACTCCCAAATCCCGATGTCTCTTATGCCAAGTTGGCATTCATGTCTCCATTTAGCAGCCCAGGTCTCTATCAAACCTATTGCATTTTTGGGTCTTATAGTTCTAGTGAATACCAAATGGAGCTACACTCTTGGAAAAAAGCAATGCCATTCCACTGAAGAAAATTCAAAACATTCCAAATTAAATACAGGTAGCCTTTGACTTACAACACTTCGTTTAGTGGCCATTCAGAGTTACAATGGCACTGAAAAAAGCGACTTATGACCAGTTTATTTTACAGTTATGACCGTTGCAGCATCCCCATGATCATGTGATCAAAATTTGGATGCTTGGCAACTGGCAAGTACTTAGGAGTTACTTGCAGTGTCCCAGGTTCACGCGATCCCCTTTTGCAACCTTCTGACAAGCAAAGTCAATGGGGAAGCCAGATCCATTTACCAACTATGTTACTAACAAATCCTGCTTTGGGGATATATATTTTCAAAAAGGTAGTTAGGATTTATTGACATTATTTTGCTGGATATTTTAGCCGAACCAGGCCTCAAGATTTTGCATTAGGCACAACATAACATGTCTCTTGAAACAAGTTTATATCCACAAGCAGTCCTTGACTTACAACAGTTCATTTAGTGACCGTTTTCACTGCACTAAAAAGTAACTTATGACCACTTTTCACACTTATGACCATTGCAGCATCCCCACAGTCATGTGATCAAAATTCAGAGGCTTGGAAACCGACTCATACTTATGATGGCTGCAGTGTCCCGGGGTCATGCGATCAGCTTTTGTAACCTTCTGACCAACAAAGCCAACGCAGAAGCCAGGTTCACTTAACAACCATGGTACTAACTTAACAACTGCAGTGATTCACTTAACAACCATGGCAAAAAAGGTCGTAAAATGGGGCAGAATTCACTTAACAAATGTTTCAGTCAGCCACAGAAACGACGGGCTCAATTATAGTCATACGTTGAGGACTACCTGTATAACTAAAATAACAAATGACACCCTGGTACTTGTCAGAATGATGGTAACTCTGCTACCTAAACCCAGTAGGAAAAATAGCATAACTACAGCCCCCATAGAGAAAGCTTCTCAGTGAAAGCCAAAAGTCATTAACGTACTTTGGTACTAAGCTCAACAAGTATATTTTGCCTCCTAATTCAGATGTGCAGATGTTTCCTGATCATTTGGGTTTCAATTAAGCACTTAGAACAGGGGTATCAAACTCAATTTCATTGAGGGCCGCACCAGCATTGTGGTTGCCCTCGGGGGCCCGGGTGGGTGTGGCCAAGATGGGTGCGGCCTACTGGGTGGGCGTGGATGGAGTGGGTGTGGCCTACTGGGTGGGCATGGCTAGCTCTACATCGTTCGCGTCAAGGGTGCCTGTGGGGGCCTGGGACAGATCTGAGGGTCTCTGGCAGAAGGGGGTGGGACCTGGGCAAGCACCAAGGCATGGTCCATTTCTTCATTCCTCACAAAGGGTGACACCTCCCCAGCATGCACCCAGGGGGCAGGGCCAACGCGGCAGGGGCTGGTTCCTCGCTGTATCTAGACGGCCTTGTGGAGCTAAGACTGAATGCGTTTCAGCATAGACGGCCACCACAAAATTGTACATTGGCTCCCGGCCGGCCTGGGCCAGGGCCAAAGCAGTGGGGGCTGTTCCCTCACTGTTTCCAGGATGGCTTCGTGGGCCACATGAAACCACTTCGCGGGCCGCATCCGGCCCCTAGGCCTTGTGTTTGACATGTCTGACTTAGAAGGAGGAGGTCAGAATAGGATATTTGTGGATTTGGATTTCATCAGAGGCTACTGCTCCCTCCTGTCTCAAAGCAGAAGAACCCTGACAGAAAATCCATTTCCCCAACAACTTATCCTGACTGAAAAACCAGCAAGAGGGTAAATGGTTACTATGTAACATGGACAAATTGCCACGAAACACAAGCCTTATTTTTATTCAGTCACACTACTAAATGCAATACAGGTCGTCCTTGACTTATGACCACGACCGAACCCAACATTTCTGTTGTTAAGTGAGACCTTTGCTAAGTGAGTTTTGCCCCATTTTACAACATTTTCTTGCCACAGCCGCTAAGTGAACCGCTGCGGTTGACAAGTTAGTAACCCGGTTGTTAAGCGAATCTGGCTTCCCCGTTGACTTTGCTTGTCAGAAGGTCGCAAAAGGAGATCACGCGACTCTGGGACAAAGCAAAGGTCATAAATATGAACCGGTCGCCAAGCATCTGAATTTTCATCACATGACCACGAGGATGCTGCAACGGACACAAATGTGAAAAATGGTTGTCAGTCACATTTTTCAGTGCCGTTGTAACTTTGAACAGTCACTAAATGAACAGTTGTAAGTCAAGGACTACCTGTAAATTGAAGAGCACAAGGAGCTAATCGGACAGACTTCATCACGTTTTACAGCATTTGAATGCCGTAAGATTGCAAAATGGAAATCCAGTGCACAAAAAAACACTTAGAATTACAAAAAAACAAATCCAAAACTGTCTGATTTTTGAGCACGACACTTAGAAGGCATTCACAATTCTTCCATCTCCACTCAAACTAGTTCATGGCCACGGATCAGAAAATATCCGTTGTAATATAGCAGAACTCCAGTTAATATCTGTTTTTTTAAGACCCGATTGCATGTTGCATGCTTTAAAAGCTTCAAGTTAATGTGATCTCTGAATGTATAAAACATCTTGACTTCAATAGAATTTGCTAAGGGCTAATCTTCAATTCATCTGCAAGCTTGCATAAGCTTTTACCAAACCATTCTGACTTTAAAACGAACATACCAGCTTGACTCAAGCAGAACCCTCTATAAAAACATTATAGGCTATTTTTAACAAGAAGCCCAGATCTAGGGGTTGTGCAAGCAACATAAAACGTGTTTTCTTCAAACCCCAAGCAAACCCACCAAGTTAACAGGAATTCTGCAGTGACAGTGAAGAGCTGGAACATATTTAAATTACGTCTGCAGGGATATCTTAGAGCAGGGGTAGGCAACCTTGGCTCTTTTATGACTCGTGGACTTCAACTCCCAGAATTCCTGAGCCAGCCATGCTGACGGGAAAGGGAGAGGTTTCCAAGCTGAGCCATGCTGACTCAAGAGTTGAAGTCCACGAGTCATAAAAGAGCCAAAGTTGCCTACCCCTGTCTTAGAGGAATCTTACAGGGTGAAAGAGGCAGTCCTCATCTTCCCATTGTCCTTTCCCTCTCTACCTACTTGCCACTACCCAGGTCCCAATGTGGCATGTGCCACATTTTCTCTATCCCTAAGCTCATTTCATATACATTCGTCAATATTCACATATTTAAACCGAGCAGAAAGGGGTTGCTCTTTACATGCTTACCTGCCTCTCACAATGTTTTCTTGAAGAAGTTCACTTATAATATTTCCAATGTTTGAAACGTTCACTTTGTTGATGAGACCGTTGATGGACTTCTTCAGGGCTTCCCAGCTCATTCTCTGATAGGCTAAGCTGTTTTTTCAAAATATACAAATTTACTAATGGACAAGAGGGAAAGAACTAGAGTAAAAGGTATTATCAGACGGAGCGTTCAACGGTGACACATCCGTCCACTCTCACTCCTGTTTTGCAAAAGCAAAAGACGCGAAGAAGAGATACTACGCCAAGCAATATTATTATGAACACTAAACAGTGATTTGTGTTTTGCAAAAAAAAAAAAGTATCATCGACTATAGTCAACAGACAAAATCAGGAAGGACAATGCTAGCTTCAGATTTTATCTCACCCAGCAGAAAAATTTGGCCTTCTCATTAAGAAACTATATTTATTCCTACATGAGACTGTCACAATAATGATGACTCCGCTATCTGAGCATGAAAAATTGAGACCAAACCCCAACCTTTGAAGATTTTTCTAAATAAAGCTATAGAGCAGTCTTGCTTTCCTTTTTCTGATAAGAAAAGCTAAAAAGGGCTCTTCTACTTCCACATAATTAGGATTTTTCTGACATCAGACATGTCAATCTGCACCTTTCTCTATTCCTGTTTCTATACCGCTCTGTTATTTGGGCACATAGCATTAAAAATCAATTTTTTCTTCATAGACTTTCAGTTAATTTAAAATATAACATTTTAATTTAATTCATATAAAATATAATTTAAAAAAAAAATGGTATACCTATTTTTATCAGTGATTTGTGCCTGCATCATCCTGAGCTTTGCTGGAGGAATGTATGCCCCGCCAGTACGGGTAAGGATTGGATCCACCTCCTCTTTCTTTTTCTTTGGAGGGGGCTCCTCACGTGAAAGAGAGCTCGGTACTCCGGATTTCTCCATATCGTTTTTCCTATCAGGTGACCGGGACTTCCTGTGCTTCTTCCAATCAGATTCTCTCTCTCTCTCCTGTCTTTCTCTCCCTCTGAAATAAATAAATAAATAAATCTGCATATTACATGTTCAAAGTACAAAAGAGAGAAAAAAAAATCAAAATTTAAATATGATGCCAATAATCCTAAGACTTATTTTAAGCAAAATCCAAATCCCTACAAAAGCTTACCAAAAACCCAGCAGTTAAACAACCACAAAGTTCAGAATTTTTAGAAGCATTTGACATTCACCTTGGTTCTGGGTATCTGTCATCGTAATGCCCCCTTCCCGAATATTCTCTGTCAGATCTTCTGTGTTCCAAATGGCCTTTGCTTTGGGGTGATGGAGACCTCCTACGCTCCATGAACGTATCCCTGGATTAAGGGCAAAACTTGGTTAGCAATTACTTTTAAACACATCGCAGAACTTGTGGACAGCCCGTTTGGGGTAGTGGTTAGGGCAGTGATGGAGAACCTTTCAGAGACCGAGTGCCCAAACTGCAACCCAAAACCCACTTATGCATCGTCGGGTGCTGGGTGGGTGTGGCCCATTAGGTGGGCGTGGCCCATTGGGTGGGCGTGGCTGCGTGGCAGCAGACTGGATGGGACTAAAAAGTTCAATCAATCAATTCCAACTTTGCAAGATCTTTTTTTTTCCCGCGAGAAGTTGAAATTGACTGATTGATTGAACCTTTTTTTTTTTTGTACACGGCAACGGAGGCCTAAAGCGAAAAGGTTTTATAAAACCCAGCTGAAGGCCTAGGACTGGGGCGATGGTGTGTGTGCCCACAGAGAGGGCTCTGGGTGCCGCCTCTGGCACCCGTGCCATAGGTTCGCCACCACCGGGTTAAGGTATCAGGCTACAAACTAGGAAACAGCGAATACAGTCCTGCCTTAGGCATAAAACCAGCTGGCCAGTCCCTTTTCTCAGCCCAAGGAAGAAGGAACTGGCAAGCCTACTTCCAAAAAATGCTGCCATGAAAATTGCAGATAGTTACAAGGAGTCAATGCTGACCTGAAGGTGTAAGTAAGTAAGTAAGTAAGTAAGTAAGTAAGTAAGTAAGTAAGTAAGTAAGTAAGTAAATGTATGTATATATGTGCCTGCCAGCCACATTTAACATGCCGTTCAATTTCCTTTATTGTATCACTTTCCATTGAGATCCATTGGCCAAGGTATATATGTAGTGGTCTACTATGTCTAGTTCTTCTCCATAGTTTTCAAGCATCATTTTCAAGAACAACCTCCCCCTATGCCTGAAAAGTTTTCGATCAGTGTGTGCTACCTGCTCCAACATATGCCAGGGAAACATGGACACTAACCTCACAATCAATACAAAGGTTACAAATGGCGCAAAGAGCCATGGAAAGATACGTGCTCGGCATTACAGGACAAGATAGAAAGACCAGCACAAGGATCATTAGAGAACAAATGAAAGTATACAATATCATCAAGAGAGTAAAAGAACTGAAATGGAAATGGGCTGGACACGTAGCAAGAAGAACGGATGGCAGGTGGACCAAGGCAGTCATAGAATGGATCCCACTTAATAAAAAGCGTCCACGGAAGAGATGTAAAACAAGATGGATCGATGACAGCAGAGAGTATTGTGGGCCCAACTGGCAAAAGAAAGCTCAGGATCGTATTGGTTGGAAACATGTGGAAGAGGCCTTCATCCTGCAGTGGGTAGACAATGGCTAAAATGATGATGATGATATGATGATGATGAAATAAACATATAATGGATTGCGTAACTTCGGAAAGCAAATAGTGTGTTTCAAATGTTCCATAACTGTCAACTTTGTATCGCACAGAACTTTTAATTTGTATGCAAAAATAGTAAGAAAAAAGAGTAATATTATTTTTAGCAATTAAACACTGAAGTCTCTGTGTTTGTGCATATCCTTGAATTACTCCTTGGTTCAACGGTTTTACAAGATTTATATCATAAATCTTGCATCTAATCCCATCCCTTCTCATACTTTCTACTGCTACCCCGATCCTTTCAAAACAGGTATCATCTTGATTATGACAGGGAAAGAAGCAAAGGGACAAAGAACATTCATAATTGGATATTCATATCCAGTATATCTGATATTCATACACATAACATACTTCTATGGTTTCTATAAAAATATTGGGAAATGGGACTTGATGGGAGCAGAATCCTCATGAGGCATCAGATCAGAATTGGCAGAGAAAGGAATGCATTCACACACGATGAATTCATATCCGTCCTTTCCACTGGCTCCACTACTAATTGTGTAAGTCTGAAGAGAGATTCTCAGTGAATTCAGCTACATTCACTTAGCATTTCTCTACAGCTGGAATATACTTAGAACAGCAGAATTTTCTGCTGAGAAGATCAAGAGAGTAACCAATATCCATGGGGACACTGGGAAAACTGTTAGCACACCTTTAAAAGGTATACATCTTGGACTGAAGATGTCAACTTATTAACAGCAACATAAGAAACTAAGCTAGAGACAGAACTTTCTGCAAAAACACCCACTGATCAAATATCTAATAAAGCATATAACAGGTAAAGTGGTAGGTGTATAATGCATGTGTGTGTAAGAGAAAGACACACATATCCATCAAGGCACACAAATTACAAGCAATTATAGCACTGTTGTCTGCATCTTCCTTTGATCAGAAGACACAAAACTGATGCTGTCAGTTTATGAACTTGGCTTGGTTCTTTACATCAGAGTGAAAGAAATGTCCCCCTCTATTTACTTCTTTTCCATCAAATATCAAAACTGTCTGAAAGGAAGGCAAATCTTGGTTTAAAATGATTCCTATCCCAAAACAGTATTAGAATGAAAAGATGATGTATTTCCACTACCAGTTTCTCAGCTAATCTAAAATGACTAATCCTTGCAGGTAAACAGAGTATTTACTACTTCAGCTAACAGTTTCTCATATTTACAACTGCCTAAAATCCACTATAGAAATGCCTTTTAATTTGTAGAGGGATTCTCAAATCTCAAAGTACGGTAGTTTAAATCTATTTTAAATTTTAAAATAGGGGTCCTCAACCCCCGGTCTGTGACCGGCACCGGTACGTGGCCCACAAGAACTGGCCCACGCAAGCAAGTGAAGCCCCATCCATGCACACACAGGACCCAGGCAGCATGCGAAACCACACAACCCCTGGTTTGTGGAAAAACTGCCCACCACGGAACTGGTCCCTGGTGCCCAAAAGATTGGGGGCTACTGTTTTAAAATATTAAAGAAATCCTCTCCCCTCCTATCTCCCCATTATAAACCATTATTATTTATAGTGAGTTTTCACTGCATTCCTTATAAAAAGACATTTTACCTGTCTTCTGGGGAGGCACTTCTCTGGCGAGTATGGTAAGCTTCCTTCCTTTCATATCTAGATCCAGACTTTAAAACATAAAAGCATTCACATTTTATATAATAACTATTAGAGAACTTAAATGCAAAAATGTATACTCACAAAGAACTAATGTGACTATTTTTCACTTGTATCTGCAGCCCCATAACTGTACCGGCGACTCTTACAAACTGTGTTAATATTGCACTGAGAAACCAGCTATTTTAAACCAGCTTTGCCCTCTTTTGGAAAAAACTATGTTTTTCTACTATTGTATTACATTAAATGGGAAATAGTATTAAAATGTAATCAATATGACTGTGTTAAATTGTATACTGTTTGTTTTTACTTCATTTTATTATTCTAGTTTATCTATTGTATGGATTGTAACCAACTCTGATTCCTGAAGGTAATATCCAGGCTACAAATATTTTAATCAAAAAAATACAGCATTTGACATAAAACATCAGTAAAAATTGCAGTTAGCCAACTACCAAGCAGTAACAACTACATAACTGTTCTCAATAAAATATTAATTACAACTTGATCATAACCCAATCGCATTATACAAATAAGTATAGATTTCTTCTCAAATAAAGTTTAGTATTGGGGCTTCAATCATACTTCCATAAACTCAAACTGCTTTCCACATAAGACTTGTATCTCAGAAACATCCAAAAACATTGAGAGAATTGGTGTCAGAATTAAGGGGATAGACTAGAAACTGGGAGTTCTAGTCCTCTTTAGGCATGAAAGGAACCATTTGCTACATGTACAGTTGCAGAATATGTGCTTTTCATGCAAAAAGTCAATCAATCAATCAGAATCAATCAGAATAGAGCTGGAAGGTCTTCTAGTCCAACCGCCTGCTCAAGCGGGAGACCCTATATAACTGTCAGATATGATTGAAAAAATGTTGTTTGACAGTCATCCTAGATAATGCTGGCTGAAATGGTTTGACCTAGCATAGTCCTTCTCCAATAATTTACTCATAGGTTATTACTTGTCGCAATAAAGAAAAGGAGTACCAGCAACATTTACTCATACGCTCCCTCTTTAAATTTACGTTTTCATGATATAATAATGAAAATAATAGTAATAGAATTAGAATGGCTGTGGCAAAACGAAACAATTGGTCAATTGCAAAAAGCAGCTTTACTTGGAATAGCATACATCCTGTAACAATACTTTTAACACATCAAACAACATCTGCCTATCTCAGGTCCTTGGGAAGGACTTGATAGGTGGATAAAAAAAGCCGAATCCAATCCGAACAACTGGTTGATTGTGTGACCAACCAGAATATATTAAATGTACATGCTACCTGACTCCCAACGACTCTGGACAGTTTACAAATTGTAAAAAGCATCTTAAAACAACAAGAATAAGTAAAACACAAAGCAAAGAAACAAAGCTGGCAGAGAAAATAATTGTTGCAGATGGGAACAAAAATAAATAAATAAAGTTAAAGGATGTCAATCTTCCTCACCAAAAGACTGAGCAAAAAGCTGCCCCTTCTGGGGCACTTGAAATACCAGTGTGGATTTGCTGAATTCATGAAATTTTCTATAGCAGGAAGGATCTGTCATCTATGCCATAACTCTGACAAGCAGCTCTTAGCTTTTGCATTAAGAAATGAGTGTTTACCTAAACATCAAAACTTTAGTCATTTAATATTAAAAATTTTAAAAAAACTTACATTCATTTCTGCTTCTCTTCATTCCCTCTTAGTCTTCCACTTTAAACTGAATTTCCAATGTAAGCGTTTCAAAATCAATGTGGAATGTTACTGTTATTCTTACAGCAAAAATAATTCATCTACAAAGAAAATAAATGAGATTTGCTGGTATTGCTAAGACAAAATCAAAGCAGCCATAAACTAGTATTGCTGTCAACAATAAAATTATCTGCTTTTCAGTTAATCAATTTGACTACTTTAATCTATACTTATCGGAGCTTTTACAGAGTAGTTCTCATATAGCAGTGATGGCGAACCTTTTAGAATGCCCCAAACCCCCCCCCACCCCGCCCCGCCCCCCACAGGGCCACCCATCGCCTCCACGGCCTGCCACAGCTATCGCTCAGGCAGCCCAGCAGCACCATGGCGGCCACACCCTCCACCTGCGCCCCACAGCATCATCTGCGAGTGATGGGATGCAAGGGCGGAGTCTTATCCTCACTGTCCAGCTGCCATGTCTTTGGCTACATTGCTCCGCATGGGCTGCGCCCGGGGGTGACTCTTCTCTGGGGGGCCGCAAGGGGAGGCGGGGCTGGGTTGACGGCGCATGTGCCCACAGAGAGAGCTCTGAGTGACTCCTCTGGCACGTGTGCCATAGGTTCGCCACCACTGTCATATAGCATATGTTAATATGAGAATTTGCTCATACTGGATTGATAAACAAGAGAATGATGTCTGTAAAACACAATCTTTATTTTTGCATCAGGTTTCTTAAGTTTCAATTCTGCAGTAATGAGAAGTGGTATGTGAACATAGCAAGCACTATCCAGCTGAATGCAATGGCTTGCTGCTTTGTTTTTGTGCACTATTTGGTTAGTGTCTTTTGCATCTCTCTGGTTTTTTTTACTTTGTAATTATTATTGCTAAGAGGTACTTTCCCCTCCCTAATAAATCTGTATACTGAAAAGAATGTGCAAATGAAGCATGCTGGTGATAACATTTCAAGCGGAGAAGGAAATGCTTTATTGACACAAAACACTGTGCCCGTTTCTGCTTAAATGAAGAGACATCATGGGCAATCAGAAAAAATGTTAATCATATAAAAGCCAGGGGTTTTTTTTAAGCAAGAACAAGTGTAGAAAGTCTATTAGAACAAGACAAAGAATTTGAAGAGATAGAACATCTGTTAAATGTTTTGGCTGAAGATCAGATAATGAAGATATTGGGGGCCAATTTTCTCACAGGACCTGAGAAGCCATTAACAATGGTGTTTGGTGGCTTCGACCTGATTTCATCTGTGATTCAAAAGGCTTCGATGCTATAAAAGAGCTCCCCAAAATAAAAGCAAATTGTATTGCTCTCACAAAGCAGGCTGGGTTCAACAATGTAGAGCAGGGGTGTCAAACTCGTAACGTCATGTGATGTGTTGCGAGGTATCACAACTTTTTTTCCCCATTGCTGGCAATGGGGCGGGCAGTTTCGTCATGATGCATCTGGCCCACGGGCCAGCAGTTTGACACCCCTGAAGTAGAGGAAGACTTACTTAGATAAGTTGTTTCAGTCCCATACGCAGAGAACTTTCAATAAAAGAGCTGCAACACTTGCTGCTGAGGGCCAAGTGGAAGGTGAAGAAGAAAAGTCCAGCAAGCCAGTATAAAATCTTTAAAAAAAACAAACACCTTCAAAATGTTCAGTTCTGAGAAAATTTTACATAAAATTGAAACAGCTAGAAGATAACAATTGTAATGCAGAAAGGAACAGAATAGTAGTTTCTGAAGTTCAATTTTTATTTGGAGTCATGTAGGCAACTTTGGATAGTGAGATGGGCAGCATATAAATATAGAATAGTCAAATAAATTTCTTTTTGAAAGAAAGATGGCAAAAACAATAGACGTTGTTAAGCAAAGACCCAAGAAAAAGACAGAAGATCTACCAAGACCCTGTAGATGTGGTATGATCATACTTCATACAAAGCTTGCATCCATATCTCCTTCACTTACTAATTGTCATCATTTTCCATCATTTGTCTCCATTGCTCTACAGCAGGGGTCTTCAAACTTGGCCCTTTTATGACTTGTGGACTTCAACTCCCCAAATTCCTCAGCCAGGCACGCTGGTTGAGGAATTCTGGGAGCTGAAGTCCACAAGTCATAAAAGGGCCAAGTTTGAAGACCCCTGCTCTACAGCCTCGCTACCTTCCATGCCTTAGGCTTCAAACTGTCATCACTTTTTTTCAAGGTAAGACATTAATTCTGCATTACTAAATTATGAATTTAACATGTTTTTTTCAAACTATGTAAGTACTTTATTAGGATCATTTATTGCTTTATTGATATATATGATCAGTCATCATCTCCAGTTACTTTGTAGGACAATGTCTTAGACTGCATTTTTCCCCAAATAGGCTTGTCAGCAGACTTTATGATGGAGATGAACATTTTTTTAATATTTGGAGGGGCTATACTGTACTGTAGGCTTTTACAAAGGGTAATGATGGGCAGGGCTGTGCAGGACATAACCATTTTCTATATTGCTACATCTCATGTATCCACAGATATGAACGCTCAGAGGGGAAAGGAGAGGCTTTAACTCCCCTCCTTTCATTAATAAAAACTGTTTTTTTCTTTGTTAATAGTGACAGAGGAAGCTCTCATGGGTGGCTGAAGACTGAATGAAACCTGTAAATTGTCCATCTGGATTCCTGCACCTTTTTCTCTTGGCACTTTGGCAGGATGGGTCACAAAATCATCTATCTTTCATTACATAATAATGTGGATAAGGTATTTTTTAAAAAGATCAAGCCATACTCCAGATACTACTTCCTTATGGGAACCAAAATTACATTTATCTGATTCATTTATAGATCATCCTAAAAGACGGCACAGGAAAGCATACACTTTGAACATGGATACAAAACCTACAGACTATTCTTATGCAGACTATTCCTACATCCTCTCCTCAGTTTCTGCTGATGTTCAAAATGTAAATAAAATTTAATTCTAGTACTAGTACAGGGAGTCCTCCGTAAATGACCATTTGTTCAGCAACTGTACGAAGTTATGATAGTCGCAGTGTCTTGCGGTCATGTGATCGCAATCCAGATGCTTGGTGACCAGCTCACAATTACAATGGCTACAGTAAACTGTGGCCACATAATTGCCATTTGGTACATTAACTGCTGGCTTCTGACAAGCAAAGTCAATAGAGAAACCAGCAAGAGGTCACAAACAGCAATCATGTAATGTTGCACCTAATGATCATGGAATCATTAGGTGCTGGAATTGTAATAAGTTGGCAACATCACGTTGTGCTTTATGATCACATTGGTTAGCAAAAAAAATTCCTGGTGCCAATTACTGTCATTAAGTTGTATGCTGAATGTAATCCTAACTAGGAAAAGAGACAAAGGTGGTGGTGCCGGTGGGGGGGGACCCACAGCCACTTAAAAGATGAGAGAAACAAACTTAGGAGAGACCTGTCCTAATGGATGAGGCAGTTAAAACTCAGTGTGAGATCTGTAATTTCAGATCTGTAAGCTTCTGTTAATGTAGCCTTACAATAAACTTAGCATTAGTATCTGAATTGTATTGACAATGTGGTTGTGCTGTTTGATGAGGGTGGTATCTACTTGTGAAACAAAGATGAAAGGGATATAAGAATGTGACTATAGTAATTTTAATCCTATCTGCTTCCTTGTTTAAAAAACAACAACACCCTTCCCCACATTTCACAAAACTGCTATGCCATCGGTGTCAACATTCAGCAACTGAAAATGAGAAATCACAGCAGCCTTTATACATCAAGAAAACCCAGACAGCTCTCCGTTTAACAGAAATCTTGAAGTCGCCTTCACGTTGTCTCTTAAGTCTCATGACGAAACAAAAACCCCAACTAGGATAAACAGTTGTGGAGAACAGGGAAAAAGGGAAAAAGAAAAGTTTCTACGAACTGGCAAGGCTTTTTATCGGATCTCCTTCTAGGGAAGCAGAGGCGCTGGGGCAGCATGGTAGGCAAATCATGGTACTTCCCCACACAGCCCGATTTCAGGCGGGGAAAGGGAGATCGCGTAAGGTCACGTTCAGACATGCACACACCGACACGTGTTGGAATGAATACTGAGTCGCTTCCTACAAGCACCGCTTCTGAGAAGCTGCGGGTGGCGGGGAAGCTCCCTCGGATCGTCCCGAAGCACATGCTTCGTCCACGCCACGCTCGTGACCCCATCGCTTCCCCCCCCCCGGCGATCGAAGGGGAGGGCTCCAAACGGAGAAGAAGCCAGAGCTCCGGCTGCTCCCCGCGGCCTCATAAACTTACCTGACCCACACCAACTTCCACCATAAGCATATGCCCGCTTGCAGGAATGACGCCACTTCCGCTTACTTGCCCACCAATTAGAGGCAAGACTAAAGGCGGGACTTCCTTTTTCCCCCTCTCCTTGAATTATTGCTTATGTTAAGTCCAAGCAGTCAACATTGGGAAGGAAAGGGTTAAGAGAAACGTCGCCCAAAGAGCGGGTTCTTGCTTACCTAACAGCAGCTTCCGGCGTTCTAGGCTATCAAACACGGATTGACTACGTTTCCCAGCATTCCTTATGTTCGATACTTTTAGAGAGTTATCTACTGCTG
>NW_015389365.1:133802-136186 GCF_001527695.2 Protobothrops mucrosquamatus
CAGCAAGCGGGACTGGCCTAGGGGATTTTATAGGGGTTTTAATTACTTTTAAATTTGACATTCTTAAATATTTCATTTTAATCAAATTTTAAATTAGGTGTAATATGTTAGCTTTTTATCATTTGTCAGCCGCCCTGAGTCCGAAAGGAGAAGGGCGGGATATAAATACAATTAATAAATAAATAAATAAATAAATTTCAAGCTATGGATTTTGCAGTTTTCCCAAAATGGATCTGGTTATGATAGTTTTTTGAATCCAGTAAATATTTGATTTATGAGATGTTGAATGTTTGAGAAAAAAATATGATTAACATGGGCCTTGGTAGTAAATCTTGATCATATCAAGAGGACTAATTTCTAAGTAATTGGGAACTCACTGAGTCTAGAATGGTGAATTCCTATGGATGTTTATAGATTAAGACCCATTGTCTTCAGCAAAGCCTAATTCTCTTTTAAGCTAAGGATTACAGCTTTAGTACAGTAGCTTCTTAGTTTCCATAATTGAAATGAAAGTAATTTGTCTTGTGTGAAACTGGTAAATACTAGTAGGTCCATACTAGACTATGGAAATTTGGGGATGTCAGACTTATTTTTTGTCTTTATATTTTTTTCAAAGACTAAAAGCTTGTCTTTCATTTTACGATCAAAATACTAGAGAAAACAGCTTAAATGATGAATCTTCTCTGAAATGCATGTAAAAGCAGCAGGTATATAAGAGGATGACAATAAAGTAACAAGTCTCTATATTACAAGAGCTTTTTTTCAGACATCTTTTGTCTTTAGTGAATATCCTGTGTTGCTAATTAGCATTTTCATGTGAACTCAGTGAGATGTTGATGAAATTGTCACAGTTCAGTAGTCATAAGCAAGCCCTAATTGTCGTAACACCGTCCTAACTCATAGCAGGCAATATAGCACTTATCTCCTTGGATGCTTTATCTATAATAAATTTTAATGATGAAGCAGTTGGCTCTTTTATCAGAAGAAGCCTGTTCCTTGCATTTTATGTTTGAAAGATCAAAAATGCTGAAGTATAGAAAAACCTTTGGAAATACAGATCGAAACAAATGAGAAAGCAGAAAGATTTCTTTGCAAAATGTCATCTGTGGCAGCAGGAATATTTTGCAAATAAATCAGTATTTTTTGCTGTTTCATGAAAATGGCCATGTTGTTATATAAATGTGTGGCCAGATAAGGCATTGTGTAAATGTGACTCCCTTTAAAGCTAAATGTAGCACAGGATCTGGAGGTTTGAAGGACCATCCATCTTCTAATATTTCTGCCCACCTTACAAAATCAGACCGGGTTGGTCTGCCCTGGTTGCAATCTTCAAGCTGACCTAGAGATTTATTGCATCTACTGACCATCTGAGATCTCTTGAGGGCCATTAGATACTTGTTCTCAGCCGTTGATGATATCATTTCTATATAAATGTATTTCCTCCTCTCCCTCCCTTCAGAGTTCCACTTCCAGTTGCCACTAGTGGAGCAGCTGCCCTTTATCTGTGGCATTTCCTGAGTCCATTGCTTGCCAAGTCACATCACTATCCTATTTCCCTTTAGTCAGACTTGTCCTTCTTATTGCATCTTGCTAACTTGTCTGCTAATTGACTGTTGCTCTTTATATAACAGAGCTTATATTGCTGATAGATGCTTATGCTTCTTCCACCCTGTGGATGTCACTCTTGGCCTCAAGTACTTTCTAGCCAAATCTGTCATCTTCTTTTCCTCTCCACCTGCTGCTCAAAGGAAGAGGGCAAAAAGGAAAGACTGTTGTTCCCTGCCAACCCTGTCACTCTTGATCTTGCCAGGTATAATGGCAGTGTTGTTCTTAGGGTAAAATAAAAAACTGTGAATTGTAAGCAGAAGTCCATAATGCACATATGTTGTCTCGCCTACACACAGAGATCACTGTGGGGAAGAAAGCTATTTTACCTGATAATGATTGCTGAAGCAGGAGAAATATCAGAGAGAGAGAGAGAGAGAGAGAGAGAGAGAGAGAGAGAGAGAGAGAGAGACATAAAAACACACAGCAATCAAATTCAGGATTGTCTGAAATTTAAATTAGGGAATAAGGAAGAGGACTTTGATGGACATATGCAGGAATCTTTGCCTAGACATTATTTAAGTCCAGAACTACATGATCACGCAGATGCCTCCTTAATCCACTGAAGTGTAAGGAGGAGGAGGAGTTACTGCACATTCAGATTTGCAAAAAATTGTTATTACAGCCACTTTCTATATAAGTTGTTTTAGTCTTAATGTGGAGCTGATTTCTTGGTCTGATTCACCTAGTAGGGCTGACATTTATCCTGATGGTGAACCTTTATTGGGAATTACTTTAGACTGTTCCCACCCCTGGTGAGATTTTTGGGACCCCCATCT
>NW_015389365.1:138828-140454 GCF_001527695.2 Protobothrops mucrosquamatus
AACCAACGTGACCAATGCCGTTTCCGTGCTGTAACCCGGCCTGAAGCCCGACTGGAGAGGGTCTAGATAGACTGTTTCCTCCAGGTGCCGAGGAAACTGCTGTGCAACCACACTCTCAACAACCTTCGCCACGAAGCGAAGGTTGGAGACTGGATGATAGTTGGCCAATACATCTGGGTTCAGGGAAGGCTTCTTAAGGCTTCTTAAATGAATCGTTGTTGGCAACACGGTTGTTAAGTGAATCTGGCTTCCCCATTGACTTTGTTTGTCAGAAGGTGGCAAAAGCTGAGCACATGTCCCTGGGACACTGCGACCGTCATAAATATGAACCAGTTGCCAAGTGTCCGAATTTTGATCACGTGACCTGGGGATGCTGCAGAGGTCGTAGGTGTGAAAAATGGTCATATGTCACTTTTTTCAGTGCCGTTGTAACTTTGAACAGTCATTAAATTAACTGTTGTAAGTTGAGGACTATCTGTATTCCCGTTTGCTACCAATCTTATACAGGATTGTTCTACTGCATTTCAAAAGAGGGTCTTCCCTCCAGTTATGTGGAACCAAATTCCAGAAAAGGCATTCCCAAGCACTTTTGGTAATACTGCAAAGAAAACTCGTCATCGGGAGTCAAACTTCATTCGAGGGTTCTTCTACCCTTGCCTTAATTAAAGGTAGAATTGACTTGTGCATTTTTAAAAAAAGAAAAAGTGTACACTTGTGCCATTTTAAAATTGCATTTGGTTGGCTGACATTCAGAGAAGTCCCAGCTCTGCAAATTTGGAAGGGAAAAATATTTTGCCTTAGGGCGATTGCAAAGAACGTTGTAAAGACTGTAAATGAATAAGCAGATATCAATAATTCTGCATCAGGCTTGGGCAAATTTAGTTTAGCCTATTTGTTAGATGAGATTAGTTCACAGTAAGGATCTTAAGTGATTGTGCTGTTATACAGTACTCATGCGTCTCCAGTGTCATGTAAGGAAAGGAGAGAGAGCAGGTGAAAATTTCCTTTGCTAGGGGAAATTTCAGATGTAGTTTCTTCTAGCACATATATGTCTCCTTCCTGAACTAAGTGATTACTGATTTTCAGTTACGGTATTTGGCTTTGCATTAGCCAAAGACAGGATACAAGTAGTCCTTGCTTAATGACCAGTCACTTAGTGACCATTTGAAATTAGGCAAGACCCCCTCTCCAAAGAGGTACTTATGACCCGGTCCCAGAATTCCAATGGTGGCAGATCTACCCCTTTGCAGTCACATGACTACATTTCCGGAGCTTGGCAACTGGTTCGCCTTTATGGCCAGCTGCAGCATTCTGCATTCAGGTGGTGTGATGTACGACTTTTTTTTTTTGGGCCAAAAACCAGCTTTTTTGACTGGTTTCCGACAAAAACCGCCTATAGAAAGACTTTGACTCACTTAATGACTGCAGTGTTTGCTTTACAACCACAGTGTTCATTTAACAACCACTGCAAAAAAAGTCATAAAATCAGTAAGTCCCTCAATTTACATTCATCATGACTTATGATAAAAAATTGCTGGGCTCCATCATAGTCATCAGCGGAGGACTACCTGTACTGTATTAAGTTGAAAAGTGTTAGAAGACTTCACATGTCATTTTGGAAGATGG
>NW_015389366.1:0-2447 GCF_001527695.2 Protobothrops mucrosquamatus
CTCTCTGCGCCCAGCATTTTCTGAGGAATGGCGTTTTCCTTCCAGTTTCCTGTCGGAGGAGAGCCGGGTCAGTCTCTGGTATCCACAAATCTGGAAGAATCTTTTTCCTGAACACCTTTGAATGCTTTTTCTTCTTTTTTCTTCTTTTTCTTCTTTTCTTCTTCCGTGGGGAAAGGCGGATGCAAGATGCCAGATGGGGGGGGGGGGGGCGTCCTCCACACACCACGCGCTTCAACTTGCGGTTGTGCGTGTGCGTGCGTGTGTGTGTGTGTGTGTGTGTCCTGGGGTCCTGTCCTCATGATATGGACCCAGGAACCAATCGCCCTCCCTCACCCCTCACCCCAAAAGGTGCTCCCGCCGAGCTGTATTCAGAGTAACCCTGAAATTTTAGAATAAAATAGAATAGAATAGAATAGAATAGAATAGAATAGAATAGAAACCCCCATTCAACCTGAGGGGGTTTCCTACCGCGGAAATATCTGCTCCCGCGGAAGGCTGCTCATAAGTTATGCGTCTCATTTAACAGACCCGGGTCTGCACCCATTTATTTTACTCAACCCACCCTTAATACAAACCGAGCGGGAAGGACAGAGAAAACGGCCCGTTCCATTATTCGTGGTTTAAAAACACCGGCGGCTCCTTCCTACCTCCTATCTCCGAACGCAACAAACAAACCAGCCTTAAAAAAAAAAAATAACCATGCTAATAAAATGCAACACAAAGATGTTACAGTCGGGGGAAGGATCCCTTCGATCGGGCCTGTGAAATTTCCCTGCTTTGTGTCTCCCCTTCCCACCGACACAGCCGGTGGGTAGGGACTGAACGCTACGAAAACGGGGTGCGAAAAGGTATCTTTGGGGGGGGAAAACCAACCTATCCGGAGGGGGAAAGAGGAAAAATAACGTAGGAAAGAAAGACGGGAAGGAGAAAGGAAAAGTGGTGAGTTATTTCTGAAGGCAAAGTAGAGGGGGGGGGAGGTGAGAGAGAGAGAGAGAGAGAGAGAGGAAGGAAGGAAGGAAGGAAGGAAGGAAGGAAGGAAGAAGAGAGAACGAAGGAAGGAAAGAGAGAGAGGAGGGAGAAAGAGAGGGAGAAGGAAGGAAGGAAAGAAAGGAGGAAGAAAGAGAGGAAGGAGAGGGAGGGAGAGGGGAAAGAGGAGAGAGAGAAAGAGAGAAGGAGGGAGAAAGAGAAAAAAGAGAGGGAGAGAGAAAGCAGGAGGGAGAAAGAGGGAGAAAGAAAGAAAGAAAGAAAGAAAGAAAAAGAAAGAAAGAAAGAAAGAAAGAAAGAAAGAAAGAAAGAAAGAAAAAGAGAGCGGAAGCAAGGAAGCTGGAGAGAGAGAAGGGGGAGAAAGAGAGAAAAGAGAGAGAGGAGGGAGAAAGAGAGGGAGGAAGGAGAGGGAAGGAGAGGGGAAGGAGGAGGGAAAGAAAGAAGGAGGGAGAAAGAGGGAGAAAGAAAGAAAGAAAGAAAGAAAGAAAGAAAGAAAGAAAGAAAGAAAGAAAGAAAGAAAGAAAGAAAGAAAGAAAGAAAAAGAGAGCGGAAGCAAGGAAGCTGGAGAGAGAGAAGGGGGAGAAAGAGAGAAAAGAGAGAGAGGAGGGAGAAAGAGAGAGAGGAGAGAATTTATTACCACAATGTGCGCACACACACACAACACACATACGGCCAAGAGAATGACACAGTTCCGTTTTTGCCACAGCCCCATTTAGTGATTTTAGCCCCCAAACTAAGGGGAGCATTCTTTCCCTCGGGAGAGGCCCCTAAGGTGATTCTCCTGGTCTGAATTTTCTTTTTTTCCTTTTAATTATTTTATTCCGTTTTCACAGCCCTTGTTTGCCAGCTGGTTCGACGGCTGGCGCGGGGGGGGGGGCGTCCTCCACACACCACGCGCTTCAACTTGCGGTTGTGTGTGTGTGTGTGTGTGTGTGTGTGTGTGTGTCCTGGGGTCCTATCCTCACGATATGGACCCAGGAACCAACCGCCCTCCCTCACCCCCCACCCCAAAAGGCGCTCCCACCGAGCCGTATTCAGAGTAACCCTAAAATCTTAGAATAAAATGGAATGGAATGGAATGGAATGGAATGGAATGGAATGGAATAGAAGAATAGAATAGAATAGAATAGAATAGAATAGAATAGAATAGAATAGAATAGAATAGAATAGAATAAGGAAAGAACGGAGTAGAGTAGAGTAGAGTAGAGTAGAGTAGAGTAGAGTAGAGTAGAATATGCAATGGCATGGAATGGAAGAATAGAATAGAATAGAATAGAATAGAATAGAATAGAATAGAATAGAATAGAATCTGGAAGGGACCTTGGAGGTCTTCTAGTCCAGCCCCTTGCTCAAGCAGGAGAACCTATACCATCTCAGACAGGTGACTGTCCAATCTCTTCTTAAAAATCTCCAGTGGCAAGCTGTTCCACTGGTTAATTGTCCTCACTGTCAGGAAGTTTCTC
>NW_015389366.1:3474-8880 GCF_001527695.2 Protobothrops mucrosquamatus
GAGGGAGGGAGGGAGGGAGGGAGGAAGGAAGGAAGGAAGGAAAAGGGAGGGGAATGAAGTGAGGAAGAATGAAGGAAGGAAGGAAAGAAGTGGGAAGGAAGGGAGGGAGGAAAGGAGGGACGGAGGAAGGGAGGAAGGAAGAAAGGAAGGAAGGAAAAGGGAGGGGAGAATAAAGTGAGGAAGGAGGAAGGAAGGAAGGAAAGAAGTGGGAAAGAAGGGAGGGAGGGAGGGAGGGAGGGCGTGGAAAAATCGAGTTAAATGAATGCTTGAGACTTGTTAAAAATAAAGAGGCAGCCTCATTTGCTTATATATATTTTTATCTCGCCTTTATTATTTTGCAAATAACTCCAGGTGGCGAACATCTCCAACGAGCCTTCCTCCTCCTATTCCCTCCCCCCCGCCGCACAACAACCATCCTGTGAGGGGAATTGGGCTGAGAGAGAAGGGCTGGCCCAAAATCATCCGGTCGGTCAGCTTTCATTGCCTAAGACGGGACTAGAACTCCCCGTCTCCTGGTGATCGGCCCAAAGTCACCCGGCCACTTTTGACGTCTTCAGGCGGGACTAGAACTCTCCATCTCCAGGCGATTGGCTCAAAGTCACCTAGTCGGCGGCTTTCGGGGGGGGGGGGCGAAAGGCAGAACTAGAACTCACAGTCTCCCGGTTCCTAACCTGGTACCTTAACCAGCAGATCAAAGTGGGGTTCTTAATATTCACCACCTCCGTCTGGCGTTTTGTGAGGCAGAGTCTCCATAATCTTTAGCTCTAGTTTAGCTCTCTCCAGCCCACCGACTTCCTTGTTCTGAGTAGACCCTGGACGGGGCGGGGGGGTGGTGGAGGCAGATTTCCAAGCGAGGCCGTGAAGACGCACCAACACGCCAAACAGGCCACCCATCCAGGCGCGCTACTGGTCGTGGGGGGGGGGGTCCCCGAATAGCGGAGAGCCGAAAACGACTGGCTGGTTTGGGGAGGACTCTGCGCCTCGTTTTCCCTGCCCGCCCCGCATGTCTCCGGGTGGGCGCGTTCACACGAGGGTAAGAAACAAACCACCAACAAACAAAGAAAGTCAGCCAGGCTGCTACCAAGGCCGCTGCTCCCCCATCTGGACAGAAAGGAGTCGCCAAGAATCGGTCGTAAGAAGGCCCCCTCCTCAAATTCTCGCCGTAGCTGCAGCGACCAATCACGGTTTCTTTTAACCTTGGTTCTCTGATTCATCAACCACAGCAACCATGTTCACAGGTCAGATCCCGGGTTGCCTTCTATAAGGACTGAGTTTACCGCAACAAAGCCGACTTAACAAGCCACGATACTGGGGAGAGCCATTCTCCCAACGAATGACCTCTCATCTCCCTAACTGTAGAAACGGGTAAGATTTCCTAGTGGTCTCTCATCCCAATTTATATTGTCCATTAGTTCTCCATTCCATCCAGCGTGGAAGGAGCTGCCCTTCAGGAAAGACTGATGCCTTTTAATAACATTTGTTTGTCTGAAAGGGGTTTTTCAGCTGCTGTTTGATTTTCGGCAGCCAAAACTAATCTCTCCCCATTTTTATTTTTTATTTTAGCGGCCAAGGTTGATAAAATATTCCTAGCGTTATTAGGTTTATCCTAGGAAGTTTCGAATCTATTAGAGAGATGCAGAGAGAGAGAGAGAGAGAGAGAGAGACGATAGAGAAAAAAGACACAGTCAAGACAGAGAGAGATAGAGAGAGATAGAGATGATAGAGGAAAAGAGTAGATAGATAAGAGAGAGAGGGGGGGGGAATAGGGATAGAGATGATAGACAGACAGACAGAAAATATCTCTAATAAAATTAATGGGCACAGATTCCATTGTGTAAACAGCTTCCTCACCTCTTAGGAACTGGGTGCCGGGAGGATAACACACTCTAGCTAGATTCACAACTGTAATAATAATAATAATAATAATAATAATAATAATAATAATAATAATAATAATAATAATAATAATAATAATAATAATAATAATAATAATAATAATAATAATAATAATATAATTATAATATAATTATAATAATAATAATATAAAGTTGGAAGGGACTTTGGAGATCATCTAGTCCAACCCCTGCTCAGGCAGGAAACCCTATACCATTTCAGACAAATGGCTGTCCAATTTCTTCTTAAAAACTTCCACTTCTGGAGGCAGGTTGTTCCACTGGTTAATTGTTCTAACTGCCAGGAAGTTTCTCCTTAGTTCTAGGTTGCTTCTCTCTTTGGTTAGTTTCCATCCGTTGCTTCTTGTCCTGCCTTCAGGTGCTTTGGACAATAGCTTGACTCCCTCTTCTTTGGGGCAGCCCCTGAGATATTGGAACGCTGCTATCACATCACCCCTAGTCCTTCTCTTCATTAAACTAGATATACCCAATTCCAGCAAGGCTTAACCACACCTTTAGTTACCCAGGGAGAATGGCTAACTGAAGATCAGCTAAACCACCCCATGGGTTAAAGAGTACTGTGTAAACCATGGCACCCCACTCAGCCACAATGTGTTATTTATGTGGGGTTTGCCCTTAGGGGGCACACAACGCCAATGTGTGTCAAAACGACACAAAGTCTTGGATCACTCCTGGAAGCCTCAGTAGATCCCTTGGCCTCAAAACTTTCAAGTTGATTCCTGGAAAATTTCTGGTGCTGAAAATTTTAAGAGGATACAGATAGTCCTCAACTTACGACAGTTCATATAGCGACCGTTCAAAGTTACAACGCCACTGAAAAAAATGGACTTAGGACCGTTTTTTTCACACTTACGACCACCGTTGCAGCCTCCCTCATGATCACATGATCAAAATTCAGACGCTTGGCAACTGACTCACATTTAACGACGGTTGCATTGTCCCCGGGTCACGTGATCCCCTTTTGCGACCTTCTGGCAAGCAAAGTCAGTTAAGATTTACTTAAGAACCTTGGTACTAACAACTGCAGTGATCCACTTAGCAACCGTGCGAGAAAGGTCGTAAAATGGGGCAAAGTTCACCAAACAACTGACTCGCATAGCAATGCAAATTTGGGGCTCCACTGTGGTCGTAAGATGAGGACGACCTGTATAAGGTTAGAAGGGTGAACTGTTGCTCAAAACTGCATTTTCGTTATGGTAGCCTAAACTATGATTATAAAGAATTTTTAAAAGATGGGGCTTCTGCTAAAAGTGTACTTTCTTATGAAAAACCTGGGGTGGGATCCTCTTCTGCCTGGGTTAAAACCAATTCCAGGGATCAGGAAGTGTAACTTTAACTTTAATTTTAACTTTACTCCAGGCAGAGTGATCAAGTTAACACAATCTAACATTGGGAGGGGGTGTAGTTGTTTGTGAGTCTCTACTTGTTCACTCGGAGGAAGTCTTGCTTAATTTAACCGACTTCTATAAATCTCAATTATGGTTATAATGATATAACTCAGGAGAAGGATCCCATCACCCCTAAAAATAGGGCCAAAGCTTGTATTATATTTCTTACACATCATCTTTTCATTGCTAGTTAATCATTTATTTATTTCTTCAGCTTGTAGAATCGCACATCCCAAATTCTGGGCTGGGCAGGAAAGAATAACAACATAATACTTTATTTAGCTAAAGCCATAAGGTCAATTTCAATAGAATTAAAATCTCCGTATTAAGAGCGTCTCCGTATTAAAAGAGCTTGAATTCTTCTGGGGTAAATGGATGGTGAAACCAAATAAAAAGAAACACAAACCGAAAAGTGTGAAAAACACCCTTTTGAGGCCAGCTGGATTTCAATGGACCTCATTTCAGTAACAGACAGAAAAAGGGGCGTCTTGTGTTTTTTTTTTAATCGATTGATTTATCGAAAATATTTCCATAGCGGCTCCTTTTTCAACCCACTCTGTCCGCCTCCCAATCAAGATCAAAGGACATATAAAAATCAGGTTTAAACTGTAATGCTAAGCAAATGAAAACCCTTGCAAACTTCTTTGAAAAGGCTTGCTCAATTTCCCATCCCAGCCTCTAGCCTTGGAAGGATCCCTTAGTGGTCCTCCTTCCAACTATTCCCCTTCCCAAACTTCTTGAGATTAGCCAAGCTCTTTTTGGTACTACCCCCAATCAATCAGAATAGAGCTGGAAGGGACCTTGGAGGTCATCTAGTCCAACCCCCTGCTCAAGCAGGAAACCCCCTATACCATTTCAGACAAGTTGACTGTCCAGTCTCTTCTTTAAAAGCTCCAGTGATGGAGCACCCACAACTTCTGGTGGCAAGCCGTTCCACTGGTTCATGGTTCTCCCTATGCCGGGCAACTGTGTCCAAAATTTCCACTGCTAAGCAACACAGTTGTTAAATGAGTTTTGCCACATTTTGGGGACCTTTCACGTTAAGTGAATCACTGGCATTGTTCAGTTAGTAACACAATCGTTTGATCGCATGAGCCCAGGACACTGCAACCGTCATAAATACGAGTCAGTTGCCAAGCCTTCTGAATTTTGATCCCGTGACCTTGCAAGGATGCTACAACGGTCGTGTGTGTGAAGATCGATCGATCGTAAGTCACTTTTTCCCCAGTGTCGTAGTAACTTCAAACGGGCCCACTCCATGAATCGTTGTAAGCCGAGGACCACCTGTAATGTGGGGAAGGGTATAAATGTGCTAGACCTGGGAGCGGTTCTGATTGGGTCCGGCCTGCCGGTCTTAATTCGGAATGGGAAGAAATTCCTGTAAGAGGGTGAGAAGAAAGAGGGGGGGGGCAGTGAGGAAGGCGTGGCTACTCCTCCCCCCCCTTGAGACACACCCAGCCTCTCCCCTCCCCTCCCCCCCTGGCTGGTCTTTCTCTGAAGCTGATTAGAGGCAGCCACCTAGGGGTGGGCTGGGGGGGGGAGCGGATCCATCACCCTGTTCCTGCTCCAGAAAGTGCCTCCCAGTGCCTATTGGAATGGGGAGGGGGCGCTTCTACGCCCCTTCCCACTCCCAGGAAGAAAGACAAGTCAATAGGCGGGGAGGGGAGGGGGGTCTTGCGCAGAGGCCCGTTGGAAGATGCCCCTCCGACACCCATCCGCGCATCCCCACGCACCTGCCTCGCTGGGTTTCCCCCCCCCCCACACACACACACCGGGCTTCTTTCAAGCTCCTGGCGCCACGGGGCTGTTGACTCACCCCTTCTCCACCCCCCCCCACCCCCTTCTTTGCAATCAAGACAAATGCGAAGGGCGGGGGCGACCTCCGGCTCCTCTAGAGGCGTCTGGGGCTATCTGGGGAGTGGGCGGGTGGGGGGGGCGAGAAGGGCGGGGAGGAGAAGAGAGAGGCCGCTGCTGTCTTCTCCTTCGACCCCCACCCGCCCCCTCCCCAATAATCTCTATCTAAACAAAACCGGCTTTTGCAAACCGATCGCCATCTCGTCTCTCTCTCTCTCTCTCTCTCTCTCTCTGCCTTTCTTACCCCCCCC
>NW_015389366.1:11318-64412 GCF_001527695.2 Protobothrops mucrosquamatus
CTCTTTCTTTCTTTCTTTCTTTCTTTCTTTCTTTCTTTCTTTCTTTCTTTCTTTCTTTCTTTCTTTCCTTCCTTCCTTCCTTCCTTCCTTCCTTCCCGGTTTTTCCACTCAGCTCCTTCCTTCCTTCCTTCCTTCCTTCCTTCCTTCCTTCCTTCCTTCCTAATTGCGTCTCGATTGAAGGAGCCAGCGCCTTAGCCTCCAACTCTCGCTCGGGGGGGAAAGACAGGACGAAGGAGCCCCCTCCGGCAGGACTGATTCAAAGGATTCTACCCGCTCGATCCCCGGTTCTCTCTTTCGTTCCTCCCCCCCCCCACACACACACGCACCTTCAAACTGGGCGGCGGGGGGGGCGTCTGTTCGCCTCGCGGGGAGCACCCCTTGGGGCTCGGGCTGGACCCGGCGCTGCTCTAAGCGAGAGACCCGAAAGAGCCGCGCGAAGTTGGAAGCGCCGCTTTTCTCGAAGTTGGCATTTACTCCCGAGTAAGGGCGAGGGGCTGGCTTGGCCGAGGCTCTCGGTTTACACCCGCCCTGCCCAGCCTGCTCTCTAGCAGGACCCCCGGCTTTTTTTACCCCAAAGTAAAGGGTTTTATTCCCGCAGGGTAACAAACCAACCGGCTCCGGGGACTCGGGAGGGAAGCGGCGTCCCTTATAACTGGGGCGCTGCAAGCTTTTCGGGGCAGCGTCCGCTCAACCTTCGCCCAGGGATAGATACTACATCCCTCGGTCTTGACTGGGCAAAGAGAACACCCTGGCGGGCAAGATTATTCACTTGCGGACTTGACACCGGCGATCTGAGTTCCTTGCAAGTTTGGGGCAAAACCGGGCACCAGATCAGCTCTCCCCCCCCCCCAAAAAAACCCCCTTGCCCGGTCCAAACGCGCCTCCTCGGAGCGTTAAGCCTTAGGGCGCCGGGCCGAAGGGGAGGAAGCGAGGGAAGGGGTGTGTGAGAGGGAAGGAGACGTGGGAAAGGGGGAAATCCGAGAAAGACGCGCCGGGCTTGGGGTTGCAACGAGGCTGGGGCGCGCCGGGGGCCGAAGGAGCTCGGCAAAGAGGGAGAAATAACCTTATCCGAGGTTTTAACCCGGCGCCGTGTTCTCAAAACGCCCCGCGTGTTTAAAGGTCTTGGGAACGGGGAAGGGGGAGGGGGCTTATTGGCCTTCCTTTAACTCCTGCTTCGTGGAACTAGGACGCCCCCGTGGGTCAGCCTCGTCTCTTGTTCCCTGACCCCTCCCTCGTGCAAGCCCCTAACCCCCCCCCCCTTCCACCCACCCATCCCTCCACCCCCCGGGACGCCAATCTTCTGCCTTTCGCTCCAGGATGCCCGTTCTTCAAGGTTGCGCTTGCTGCCTTGCTGGCTCCCCCGGGCGGCTTCGGACAGCCTTTGGCGGCAGCAGCAGCTCCGGAGAACCTTCCTCCGCGTTGGCGAGCCAGGATTCTGCCGCCCGGGAACCCCGGGTCTGGCGCGGGGAGGAGGCCTCCTAAGGCCTCCAGCCTTGGTTAATATTTTATTCTGTTGACATGTTTGCTTTCTGGCCAGAGTTTTCCGACACCTTCGCCCAAGTCTTCCTCGCCCGCTCGCTCACTCACTCTCCCCTTCTCTCTCTCCCTCCTCCTCCTCCTCCTTCCTCCTTCTTTCNAAGGGAAAGGGAAAGGGGGGGGGACGCGGGTGGGCGGCGGGTGGAGCGAGCGGAGAGAGCGAGCGAGCGAGCGGAGAGGTGGAGGAAGCGGGGAGAGGAGCGAGGCGGCGCACGCGAGACAGCCCCCAGCTTTTTTTTTTTTCTTTTTTCTTCTTCTTTTTTTTTTTTCGCAGAGCGAAGCCAGCAGGGGACAAGAGAGAAGCATTTCAACCCGGAGTCCTCCCGGCCGGAGCGATGAACCGTCCGGCTCTCCTCCTCGCCCCCCGAGCCGGGCTCGATCCGACGCCGGAGCCTCGCGCTTCTTGATCCGAGGAATCCGCCCTTTGCTTTCGCTTTGGATTGGGAAAAAAAGGCCGAGAGAGCCAGAGCCGGCGGCCCAAGAGCTGAGTGCCAGAGCCCCCGGAACGAACCGCTCGCTCTTTTCTTCCTCCAAGATCCAACTCGGCTCTCGATCTCTCTCTCTCTCTCTCTGTCGGAAGGGGCCCGGGAGTCGTTCTCCAGGCTGCAGGCGCCCGGGAGAGGGGGGGGGGGACACGACGCTGCCCTGCCCGACTGCCCCCTCCCAAAGCAAGACCACCCCCCCAAGTTTGCAAGCTCGACTGGAGAGGCGCTTTTCTTTTTTTCTTTTTTCTTTTTTTTTAAATTAAAGAAACACCCCCCCCAAAGAAAGCTGCAAGATCCCGAGGCGTGAGGAATCGGTGGAGGGGGGGGAATCTTCTTGATTTTCTTGATTTTTGAGGATCTCAGCGAAGGAGGAGGGGGGGGTCCCTTCCCTGCGAGCCTGCCTCCCGTTGGCGGCGGCGAAGAAGAAGCCCCCCCTCCGGGGGTCCGGGAGCCCGTCCGGAGGCTTCCGATCGCCGGGGTCGCCAGGGGGGGTGGCGGGGGCGGTGGTGGCGGGGGCCTGGGCTCCCCAGCCGTCTTCTGCGCTGCTCCCTTCTTCTCCCCCCCTCCCTCTCCGCCCAGCTCCGAAGGGAGGCGAAGACGGCAGCCTGGCTGAAAGCGCCGGGAGGTTGAAACTGACTAGACCTCCGTTGCTGAGCGCCAAGCAAGCCGGGCTGAAATTCAGCGGGGCGCCGCCGGCTTCTACCTTCCCGCCGCTAGCCCTCTCGGCCTGGGGGGCCTCGCTTTTCCCGCCTGGCTTTGTGGATGTCCCGATGAGAGATCCAGCGTTCTCCGGGGCTGCGATGGCTTACCACCCCTTCCACGCGCCCAGGCCAGCCGACTTCCCCATGTCCGCCTTCTTAGCGGCCGCCCAGCCTTCTTTTTTCCCGGCGCTGGCTCTCCCTCCCGCCGCCCTCACCAAGCCCTTGGCGGATCCCAGCCTGGCTGGAGCCGCCGCCGCCGCCGCCGAAGCCGGCTTGCACGTCTCGGCTCTCGGACACCACCACCACCACCAAGCCGCCCATCTGCGGTCGCTGAAAAGCTTGGAGCCGGAGGAGGAGGTGGAAGACGACCCCAAAGTCACGTTGGAAGCCAAAGACCTCTGGGACGAATTCCACAAACTGGGCACCGAGATGGTGATCACGAAATCGGGCAGGTAAGGGAGAGTTTTTCCCCCCGCCGCCGCCCCCCCCCCCGCCGCTATTAATAAAAAATAATCATCACAACAATAAGTAGATTTCACCGGGAGGGAAAGAAAAGCCAGCCGTGGAATGGATAACTACCATAATAACCACGGTCGCAATAATGTAGTCAACTGTCCCTGTACAGGGTCTTCTTTCAAGGCATAGCTGCACAGAACAAGAATTAGGAATAAATGGGAATAATAATGGAATGTGCAGAAGGAGTGGTTAGTGTTTATGGACCTCAAGGGGGGAAAAAGCCAGCCCTTGTGTGTTATCATCCTAAAATAAGACGATATGATGCTATTCCCTTTGAAGCTAAGTAGTGCAGAAAACGTAAGAAGTTTCTGCCTGGCTAGAGCCCTGTGGATTAGATTTTGAGGCCACCGGATTCCCAAAGAGCTAACAACACCAACAATAATAATATAGACAGAATGGTTTTAGCAATTTTGTGGAGAGAGAGAGAGAGAGAGAGAGAGAGAGAGAGAGAGAGAGAGAGAGAGAGAGAGAGAGAGAGAGAGAGAGAATCCAATCCTTGTCCAACAATAATATAATAGCAATAATTATATAGATGCAAAAGGTTTTTTTTCAGTAATTATTATGGAAAGAGAGAGAATTCAGTCCCTGTCCTATAATAATGATAATACGGTAGCAATAATAATATACACGCAGAAGGATTTTGAGAATCTATGATGGAAAGAAGGAGAATTCATTCAGCCCTTGTCCAATCATAATAAAATAGCCACAATAATACGTATGCGAAATGATTTTATTACTTAACTGTGGAGACAGGAAAGAATTCAGCCCTTGTCCAATAATCATAAAACAGCAACATAATATATATGCGAAATGATTTTATTATTTATTGTGGAGAGAGGAAAGAATTCAGCCCTTGTCCAGCAATAATAAAATAGCAATATTACGTATAAATATATGTAGGAGGATTGTTAGTATTTATTGTGGACAGAAAGACGAATTGTCCTTGTTCAATAATAATAATAATAATAATAATAATAATAATAATAATAATAATAATAATAATAATAATAATAATAATAATAATAATAATAATAATAATAATAATAATAATAATAATAATAATAATAATAATAATAATATATATGCAGAAGGATTTTTAGTATATATTAAGGAGAGAGGAAGAATTCAGTCTTGGTCCAATTCACCACCATCATCATCATCAACACGCTGTGCCCTTTTGAAGTAAGTGCGGAAAAGGAGTAAGAAGTAAAGAACAAATCATATAATTTCCAGAACCTCTGTTGGGGTTTTCCGTGGGAAAGCAGAGAAAAACCAACTTTTTTCTCCTTTCCGCGAGAATTCACCACGTTACTAATACAATAATATTTGCAATTTCTCCAGTTTGAAACACCCCCCCTCCCTTCGCATCCCAAATATTTAGGCTGGTATCTGCGGAAGGGGATCTTCCGTTTGGGGGTCCCTGGAAATCCTGAAACAAGAGCGGAGGGTTGATTTCAGACAGGCGGGTTAGGAGAGCGGGGTGGGGGCCTTGACAAGGGGCCTGAAAGCAATTTATTTTATTTTATTTATTTTTTATTTTTTTAAAAAGACAGGATGATTTCCTGGAAGCTCTTTCGAGAAATTGGCCTCCAAACCCGCCCCCCCTCCCGTTTAGAATTCCGATTCTTATTCTTTAAACGCGGAACTGCAGTTTTAAGCTCTATTTCCACGTGCAATTTATTTCTACGTAAAGGTTGACCTGCTTTTTTTCTTTTTTCAAAGAATTTCTTGCTGGTCCCTTTGCAATATCTCTGTCTGTTCTTCTCCCATTCGGAATCGTTTGAGCAAATCAGAACGATTAAAAAAAACTGTTGTTTTTTTTTTAATGCTCCAACATCTGGAAAGCCACACCTGGAAATAGTTGGGGGCGGCTGGCAGGGGAAAAAAAAAAACACCCAAAAAATCCGTGTACAGGATTCCCGTGTAAAAAGTCTGAGAGGGCGGGCAGGTGGCCTAGTGTCCCAGGCTCGGTTTCCCCAAAGCACGGGGCAACGGCGAGGTCTCCACGCGAGTAAAAATTCAAGCAAAAGAAAAACTGCTAAGATTTTTATAATCTCCCATCCATCCCCGGCCGGCCTTCCTGGTTCAAGTTTTTAGGCCCGTTAAATTGATTGGATCTGTGTGTGTGTGTGTGTGTGTGTGTGTGTGTGTGTGTGTGTGTGTGTGTGTGTACGGGGGGTGTCATTTGCACCCTTGCTTTTTGTCCCCCCTTTTAAAAAATATCTGAGGCACTCAGAGGAGTTATTGGTTTTACAGAGGGACTTTATGCCTTTTTTTTCCCCCTATGCGTTTTTATTCTCTCCTTTCCGCTTGTCTCTCTTCCAGCGGCCTGTGGTTCGCGTTGTTGTTTTTTTTAAATCACTTCTTCCTTCTGTTATTAAAGGGGTCCTCTGTACACCCCCTTTCCCCCCCCCCCGTGTCCTCCCTAGCCTCGGGGTTTATCCAGCCAACCTCGGACACAGAGGCTGATTTTAAGTCAAACCCAAGCGAAGTCCCGCTTCTTCTCCAAGAGAGAATCCTGCAGGCTTTTTAATTCCAGATTTCCGTCTTTTAGTTTTAGTTTTTGTTTTAATTTGAACTCCAGGAAAAGGGACCTGGGGAGGGGGAATAAATCACCTCCCTCTTCATAATTTCCCATTTTTTTTGGTGCAAATCCATAACTCGGATTATTTCCCTGTGTGTGTGTGTGTGTGCGTTTGTGTATGTGTTTGTGTGTGTGTGAGAAGTGTAAAAGTGCAAAAGCTCCCTTGAGTAGGAAGCACCTCTCTTTAAAATGGCTGGATAGGTGCCTGCAGGTGGTAGGAAGAGAGGGGTTTTTTTGTGTTATTTTTTTTTAATTGAAAAGGTTTTATTGTGTAGCCTTATTCGGGCTTCTAAAGCAGAAATGATTGGACCGGTTAGAATTATTTCCTTAACCGAATGAATGCAGGCTAGATTGTTTTTGCCCCCCGAGTCTGTTTTGATAGCGAAAGAGAGAAATGCCCCCCCCGCAGGGGCTAAAATCGGGGCGATCCCGCGGGGAGGGGGGGGGGAAGGAAGCAGACGTTGTTACTCCGGATTAATTGCTCCGAGTTTCAGAAGAGGGGAAAGACCCCCCCCACCTACTCCTGCCTGCCCCCTTTTCAGTTCCTTCTTGGGATGTTTCATTGAAGTCTGTGGAAGCGTCCAGGGAAAAGAGTAAAGCGGTGTATTACTCGGGAGTAAACCGAGTCTCCCCCAGTTGAAAAGGGGGGGGGGAGGCTGTATCATAGAAAGGGGAGGGGGACACAGACCTTCAAGCCGTCCGAGCAGGAAATGTAGAGAGAATTGTGGCATTTCATGGACATTATTAACCAGGGATCACTCATTTCGTTTGAAAGGACAGGTGCAGAAGTGGGTTGCAAAGTGTGATAGATTCTTCTTTTGATTCATAATTTAAATATATATATATAGGTAATAAAATTCGCCTTGGAATTGCGGGGAGACTTAGCCTCGTCTCTCTCTCTTTCGCCTTCAGACGGATGTTCCCCCCTTTCAAAGTGCGGGTCAGCGGCCTGGATAAGAAAGCCAAGTACATTTTGCTGATGGATATTGTGGCTGCCGACGATTGTCGCTACAAGTTCCACAACTCGCGTTGGATGGTGGCCGGCAAAGCCGACCCGGAGATGCCGAAGAGGATGTACATCCACCCGGATAGTCCGGCCACGGGCGAGCAGTGGATGGCCAAGCCGGTGGCCTTCCATAAACTGAAGCTCACCAACAACATATCGGACAAGCACGGATTTGTAAGTGGGCGCCGTCCTTCCTTCCTTCCTTCCTTCCTTCCTTCCTTCCTTCCTTCCTTCCTTCCTTCCTTCCTTCCTTCCTTCCTTCCTTCCTTCCTTCTTTCTTTCTTTCTTTCCTTCTTTCTTTCTTTCCCTCCTTCCTTCCTTCCTTCCTTCCTTCCTTCTTTCTTTCTTTCTTTCTTTCTTTTCCTCCTTCCTTCCATCCTTTTCTCTTGGTTTCCTTTCCTACTTTTACGGTTTTCTTTGGCTCTTTTTTTTCTTTCTTTCTCGTCCTCTTTTTTCTCTCCTTCCTTTCCTTTCCTCCCTTCTTCCTTCCTTCCTGGTTGCCTGCCTTTTCTCCTCGTTTCCTTCCCTTCCTCTTTCTTTCTTTCTTTCTTTCTTTCTTTCTTTCTTTCTTTCTTTCTTTCTTTCTTTCTCTCTCTCTCTCTCTCTCTCTTTTTCTGTCTCCTTCCCTTTCCTCCCTTCCTCCCTGCCTTCCCTTTCTCTTTTCCTTCTCTTTTTCTTCCTTCCTCCTTACCCTCTTCCTTCCTTCCTTCCTTCCTCCCTCCCTCCCTCCCTCTCTCCCTCTTTCTTTCTTTCTTTCCTTCCTTTCTTCCTTCCTTCCTTCTTTCTTTCTTTCTTTCTTTCTTTCTTTCCTTCCTTCCTTCCTCCCTCCCTCTCTCCCTCTTTCTTTCTTTCCTTCCTTTCTTCTTTCTTTCTTTCTTTCTTTCTTTCTTTCTTTCTTTCTTTCCTTCCTTCCTTCCTTCCTTCCTTCCTTCCTTCCTTCCTTCCTTCCTTCTTTCTTTCTCTTTCTTTCTTTCTTCTTTCTTTCTTTCTTTTTTTCTTTCCCCTTCCTCCCTCTTCCTCTCTACTTTAGCTCTGTCCTCCTGGCCCGGGGGAATCCTACGCCATTGACACGTGTCTCTATCTTCAGATAATCACTCCACTGGGAACTGGAGCGCTGGCAGGCAGCCGCCACCGCTGCCTTTTCGCCCCCTCTGAAAGGCCCTTCTGGGTACAGGATTTCGGCCCAACCCTGGCTTTGGGGGGGTGGGGGCTCTAGCCACTGTCAGCTCGAGGTCCCTGTTCCCAATTCGGTCCCCAAGACCTCGGTGCCGGGGGACGCTCTCTTTTCTCCTTAGCCTTTTCCAATCTTCCCGAGGGCAGAAAAGCTAGGCGCATAAACAGAACAATGCTTTTACCACAATCTTGGTAGGATCCTTGCATAAAGATTGGCGCGGGATAAAGTTTGGCGCGTCTCCTGTTTCTGTCTGGCGAAGGAGGCGACTTTCAAACGGTGTCTACCTGGGGATTGGGGATTTTATTCCTCTCACCCACCCCTATCGCCTGATTCTGAAGGCGGGGGAGGCTCTTATCAGCAAGCGATAAATCCACGCGGCCTCCACGCTCTCTTATCAGGAGCTTAATGTTCAGAGCAAGCCGGGTTTCTAAGCTAAGCGGTGGGGTGGGGGGCGAGGGAAGTAGTAAAGAAATAACCGAACACCACACACACACACACAAACACAAACACACAGAGGGACCCTCCTCCGATTCTCCTCCGCGTATCCCGCCTGGCTTCCAACTCCAGCGCCCCAATTCCCATGTAGTAGTAGTAGTAGTAGTAGTAGTAGTAGTAGTAGTAGTAGTAGTAGTAGTAGTAGTAGTAGTAGTAATAATAATCCCAGGATAGATAGACAAAATGCCAAATCCAGTCTGAACATCTGGCTGACTGTGTGATGATCAATAATAATAATAATAATAATAATAATAATAATAATAATAATAATAATAATAATAATAATAATAATAATAATCCCAGGTCCTTGGGAAGGACTCGATAGACAAAAATGCCAAATCCAGTCTGAACATCTGGCTGACTGTGCGATGATCCATAATAATAATAATAATAATAATAATAATAATAATAATAATAATAATATTCTCTTTGAGCCAGTCGCTTGCTGGGAAGGTGTGTCGATAGAAATATGAAGTTTCCGGGCTTTTCTCCGTTTTAGATTCCCAACGGGACGGTAGATAGTTAGGTAAGCGAAGCCCCGTTGGGATCGGCAGATTTTTAAATAAAAGAAACTCCCCGCGCAAAGATTGGCGGAGGAGAGCCGGAGGATAGGGTGGAGGGGGAGAAGAGAAAATCACCCGCAAATTTCCTCCGGGTAGAGAGAGAAAATCCGGGAAGCGCGTTTTCCCGAGGATCCGCGACTGCCGGGCGGGAAGGAGCCAGGAGAGAGAGAGAGCGTTGACCCCCCCGGAGGATTTTCGGATTTTTATTTGTATTTTTCCCCCCCCCCGGCCGCTTCATTCTCGGAAAGCCGTCCACTCTTTTTTTTTGCAACCAGCCGAAGGAAAAGACGCAAAGCGGGGATCGGTGAAAGAGAGAAAAAAAACGTTTCTTTCTAAGGTGTTTAAGCTTTTCCTTCCCTTCCCCCCCCCCCAATTGCTTCCAAATTGCAGACGGGATGGGGAGTGGGCTCGGATACTCCCACCCACCCTGTTACAAATATTGTGAGGTAGGGAAAACGGATCCTGGAAGTTGACAAACTTTGGAACAAACTGGCAGTTGAGCTGAGCGATTGGGGGGGGGGGGGTTGTTTGAAAACTGGATTCTGCTCCCAGCCATCCGCTTGAAAAGGCACAATATTTATACAATTGTGCCTTTTCAATGTATGTGTGTATGTATGCATGCATGCGTGTATATACATACCTACTGTACATACATTCTGATATTAGATTATCATCTGGCTGTTTTTATGCTCGCCTTTCCCAAACCTTAGACAGCAATTCTCCGTCTTTCGTGACCTGGGAATAAAACCCTTTAAACAAAATGATGCCACATCTTAGAGTAAACTTTTCTCCCCCTTCGCGGTGTTAAACATATATTTAAAAATGTATTTCTACATCAATGAAGCCCTGTTGAAAATCAAATGAAATAGAAAGGGAGCCCTAGACCTCGGAGTAGCAAAAGAGACAGAGAGAGAAAAAGAGAGAGGGAGAGGGGAAGAGAGAGAGAGAGGAGAGAGAGAGAGAGAGAGAGAGAGAGAGAGAGAGAGAGAGAGAGAGAGAGAGAGAGAGAGAGAGAGAGAGAGAGAGAAAAGAAAGAAAGAAAGAAAGAAAGAAAGAAAGAAAGAAAGAAAGAAAGAAAGAAAGAAAGAAAGAAAGAAAGAAAAGGAGAAAGAGGAAGAAATATTTTATTTTTATGTTTTACATTGCTCCACAGAACAGTAATGGGCGCATCTGAACGAATTTAGGCAGCGCAGGAGAAATCGGCTTTTTTTTTTTTTTTTTTTTTTAAAGACCTTTTTTCATTAAAATCACTTAGACGTTTCAAGCGAGGAGGAGGAATTATTTCCATAAATCTTGACTTGGTTTGTTGTGTTATAACTTGACCTCCTTTTAAACTCACTTTAAGAGGTTACGAAAAGGTCTTTTTTTTCCCTCTCTCTCCCCCTCCGGGAAAGGAATAAAGAAAACAAGTTGAATTACAGGTGTATTTTACAAAAGCAAAAAAAAACACACACCAAAAAACAAAACAAAAACCCAAGGCTAGATTCTGATTCTCTGCACTCAAGTCGGCCCTTCTACTTCTAACAGGATCTGGTTTAAAAAAAAAATAAATAAATTACAGCTTGCGAGTTAAGAGTTAGGGAGAGAGAGAGAGAAAAAAAGCTGAGCCTGCCCGGTTTTGCTATATAGAAATATATAAATTTAATTTTCCTCCCGTGGAATGTGCACAGCCAGCTTCCACCCCCCCCCGCCCGCGTGAGTTTGTGAGAACTGAGAGCCTTAAAACCTTTAAGTTTAAGCTCCTTCCCTAATTTTCCCCCGACCAGGTTGGCATTCAGCTCTTTGCGCTCGCGCGTGTGTGTGTGTGTGTGCAACGCACGCAACCCACAACCGGGGAAAGCTTGCAGGAGGGAACGCGGCCGAACCCCTGAAAACGGGCTACTACATGTCCCATAAGCGATTAAGGGGTGGGTGGCTGAAGAGTGGCCCTCTGCGGAGATTCTCCCTCCATCCAGGTTGTCTCCAAAGGTGCTTTTTTTGAAAAGGCGACTGGACGATCCAGTGGCCTTTTGGAAAAAAAAAAAAAGCACCTTTGGGGGTGGCTGAAAAGAGGGGGAGCCAACATTTTATTGCTTGGGAGGGTGTGATTACCCAGATCGGCTTTTCACTGTCCTTCGCCCTCCCCCCCCCCATTAAATGAAAAGCCACATCTTTGGGGGGGATGGTGGGATTCAGGGCTGCAAAGGTGGCTGCCTCGAACGACCAGAAAGAGAGAAATGCCTGCAGGGATGAGACGGTTAATAGCCGACTCTGTAAATGGGCTGAAAGTCTCCGGTCTTCCTTCGGGTCGCTCTCCTGGGCCGCTTTGGACCTGAGCTGGGTTAGGGTCGCTCGAGGGGGGAAGAGGAGCCTTCCTTAAAAATGCCCCCCCTCCCATCATCATCATCATCATCCCACTCGAAAAAGGCGAAATAGCAGGGAAATATCTTCTTTTTCTAGATTTCGTGCGGGAGGGAAAGAAAAGAGGGTGGTGGGACCCAGGGCGTAATTCTCAGTGGAACCGGTGGAGAATTGGTCGTTTGAAGGGCAGGAGTGGGTTTAGTGCACTGGGTAGTTTGCAACACGTATCTTTCCTTCCTTCCTTCCTTCCTTCCTTCCTTCCTTCCTTCCTTCCTTCCTTCCTTCCTTTTCTCTCTCCCTCTTCTTTCTTCCCTCCCTCTTCCATCTTCCTTCCTTCCTTCCTCTCTCCCTCTCCTTCTTTCTCTCCCTCTCCTTCCTTCTCTCCCTCCCTTTTCTCCTTCCTTCCTTCCTCTCTCTCTCTCCTTCCTTGCTTCATTCCTTCTTTCCTTCCTTCCTTCCCTCGTCCATCTTCCTTCCTTCCCTCCTCTCTCCCTCTCCTTCCTTCTCTCCCTTTCCTTCTCTCCCTCCCTTTTCTCCTTCCTTCCTTCCTTTCCTCCTCTCTACCTCTCCTTCCTTCTCTCCCTCCCTTTTCTCCTTCCTTTCCTCCTCTCTACCTCTCCTTCCTTACTTCTTTCCTTCTTTCCTTCCCTCGTCCATCTTCCTTCCTTCCTTTTCTCTCTCCCTCTCCTTTCTTCCCTCCCTCCTCTATCTTCCTTCCTTCCTTCCTTCCTTCCTTCCTTCCTTCCTTCCTTCCTTCCTTCCTTCCTTCCTCTCTCCCTCTCCTTCCTTCTCTCCTTCTCCTTCCTTCTCTCCTTCCCTTTTCTCCTTCCTTCCTTCCTTCCTTCCTTCTTTCCTTCCTTCCTTCCTCCCTTCCCCAATTTACTTCCATCACCTCAACTACTTCCAAAGATCCCTTGCCTTAACCGATCGCAGGAATCTCGCCTCGAACCTGTCCCGGGGTTGAATCACTTCCCAAACTGTGAGCCTCACATGCTCCGGGAAGGGGAGCGGGGGGGGGGGGGGGAAAAAAAAACAAGAGGGGCCTTTTTCTGAAGGCCTCCAAAGATTTACCCTCTGGTCATTTTGCAGGGGTGAAATATTTTGCCTCCCGGTGGCAAAAAATAAAACAAAACCCAGGACCGTCTGAATGAACCGAGCGGGGCGCAAAGATCTCGTTGGAGGGAACCAGGGTTGATTCAAAAGTCTGGGGCGGGGCGGGCGTCCCCGAAAGAGGAGAAGACTCTCTGAGCTTGCCAGGGACCCCCTTCCTAAAGAAATGTGCTTTTAGGGAGACGGAGGGTAAAAAAAGAGGAGGGGGGGGCAGAGTCACACACGTGTCGAGCAAGGAGCGCTGCAAACGGGGAAGAATTCAGCGCGGCTCTTATTATTATTTTTTCCTGATTATTTTTTCCACGGTGTTTTTACCCTCTTGCGTTGTTTTTTTGGGGTTCAGTGGCTGGGCAGGCGCCGAGAGTCGTTGGGGCTTTGCCCCCCAGGAAGAAGGGCCCAGCCTGGGGTCCTTCTCTGAGAGAGGGCGCCCCCTCCCTCGCTCGGCCTCCGAGGAAACGCCACTGGGATCCTGAGAAATATTGATAATATTCCTAATAGTCCCCCGAAAACGTCATCCTGTTAGGCCGACTAGTAAACTGGACTGGCGAGGATAAGGGTGGTGGCTTCATAAGGGCGACCAAGCCGCAGAAATGCTTAGTTAGGGCTTTACTTGCGAGTAAGGAAATCAAAGAGACCCTTTGGGACTAGGATTTGGGGTTAATTTGGGACTAAGAAGCAAAAAATGCGAGTGGGTCTCCCTCGTTCCTGCGAGGCTTATTCCCAGGTGCTTTAAAATAAGACTACCAGCAGCTGTCTTCACTTGCTAAGCCAAGCAGCACGTCGGAACGGCTGCTCCTGCTGCGAATTGCACGGCTGACCTATTCCCGAGAAACCTGCGTGTTTCGTCTCATCTCTAGGTTTGGACCCGTTTCCCTCAGTTCCCTGTTAAATTGCTTTTTTGGGGGGGGCGGGGTATGTGTGTGTTTGTGGGGGGGGAAGAGGCGGTCAGGATCCGGACTTTCCACTCTCCATCCCATAATAATAAATCGAAGCAAAGCCCCTTTGATGTGAAGGGAGGTCGATGACAGTTACACGAGCTTAGTTCTTCCCATACTAGAACTTTTGGAGCAGATCCGAGACCTTGGCTTAAACGGAGCTTGCTTAAACCCCGATTCTCCTGGTTTAATTGGTGTTTCACTTGCTTGTGACCATCCTTGGTTGACTCGGCCTTCCATCCTTCCGAGCTTGTAAGACGAGGACCCAGATCGTTGGGGGGCAAATAGGCTGACTCTGTAAACCGCTTAGACAGGGCTGGAAAGCACTGCGAAGCGGTATATAAGTCTACGCGCTCTTGCCGTCCTTTACCTTAGTTTTTCGACACCCAAATCTTGTTAGTTGTACCTCGAGCAAGTTATAAATCCGAGCTAAAAACCCGTCCTTTTGTAACCCCGCCAGTCTTATACCCATGATAGACTAAACCACAGTCTAACATGGCCATATTTTAACCTAGCCTGTAGCCAGGTTCGAGGTGTGCCTTGTGAAAAATCAGAATGAGTTGAAACAGGGTAAAGCGCGCGTTGGGAATACAAGCACAAAATACGCGGCTGCCTAGAGTCACAAAGGGGAGGGGGGGCGGCTGTGTAAATCGAATAAATGAACATAAATAAATAAAATCCCTCAAAAAGAGACCTCATAGGTTTCCAGCTCCACTGAATGAAACAGTAAGTCAAGGGCAAGCGGTTTATCAAGCGCAAACGGATCAGAGCCGCCTCCGTTTTAGGGTTGATCTCACCCCAGTCCTTTAATTCGAATTATCAGCCAGGCCCATCTCTTTTAAAAATTCTTTTTAAAACTGGTTTGAAAGAAAGCCTCTTTGAAATTCAGGGGACCTTCCTTCGGAGGAATTAGATCCCCCACAAAAAAAAAAAAAAATAAATTAGCTTGCGAAAAATAAAGCGGTTTAAAATGGGCCCTTTTCCCTTTCAGCTACAAGTTAGTTCCATGTGATGGAATTTAAATCCGAGGTGAACTCGGTTTAAGGGAATTAGCAACCCAAGAAAGGGACTGACGGGAGCGGATTAAGAATGAAGGCCCCCCCCAAAAAAATGGGTGGTTAAATGCTGCAGATATAAATGAAAATAATTATTATGTCTGGGGTGTGTGTGTCCAAAATGGGAGGGGGTTAAATCCTTCTGAAAATCGAATCGGTGGCCAGAAACGACCCCAAACCCTGATCTAGTGATCCAATGGCGTCTGATTTGAGATTTACTTCCGAGAAAAAAAACCATTCTGTTCACTCTTTGCACGTGTGAATGTGTCTCCGTGTTTTAAGCCTGGATGTTCAGGCGGTCCCTTGTGAGTCGTAAGATACGTTCTAACGCTAGCGTTAAGCCTTGACGGCGTTTCTTCGAACCCAGAGCTGTTGAGCGTGAACCAGAGGCAGGTAGATCTCGTTGGAAACGGATTTGATCGCTTTTAAGGATCCCGGGGCGGCCTTGTATTCGCTCTAAGGACCTGATTTCCCAGCCACTAGATTTCCCTTGTCTCTTGGACACCCCCCCACCCCATTTCCCCACGCCAAATAATTTAGAATAGCTCCCCATCCAGGCTTCCTCAGGACTGATGGGACTACAAGCCCCATCTTCCCCAACTCGAACTAGTAGCCATACTGATAACCTGGGCTATTGTCCCAGACCCAGAGGGAGTGAAGCCTGATTGAATTGGATCACCCACCCACCCCTTTGCGGCTCCGGGAATCCAATGGAGTTTGTACCCGGGATCTCCCTTGATTGATTGATTGATTGATTGATTGATTGATTGGAAATGAACCTGCCGGATTTGCCCCGTTTTAGAGATCCGAGCCAGTTAGAAGGGGGAAGAAAAAGCATATAAAAGTTGGGGGTCCCGTCGTTTTTCTTCAACTTGTTCGGGAGCAAGGTGTCTCCCAGATCGGGTGGATCGGCTCCTTCTCGATCCCCCGAGCCAGCTGTTAGGATCGCTCGCTCTGCGCCGCGCTTTTCTCTCCCCCCCCCCAAAGGGGAGACCAGACCAACCCGGCGCTGCTGCCAAAGATCGGCGACTCTTTATTCTCTTTAGTCGCCAGGATCTTGGATCCAAACGGATCTTTCTTTGCTTCCGGAGATCTCCCGCCGATCCGGTTCTCGTGGGGAGGCGTGGAAGTGGAAAGCAGGGGGGGGGGGCTTTTGCGCTTCCTCCCCCCTCCCTTTGTTTCAAACCAGCTCCGGTGAAACGCTCGCCAGAGAAGGGGGGGGGGATCCGATTCGAATTCCTGCGGCTCGCCGCTGTTTGTCGGTTGGGTTGATGGCAGCCGAGGTGCGGAGGACTAGCGCCTTAGGGAGGCCGCAAGCAAAGAAAACGGGTTTCTGTTGGCTCTCTCCGATTTACTCTGGAGTCAAGCGTCTTAGTGGCCTTCGAAGGAGACAGGAGACGGGGGGGGGGGGTTGATCAAAAGAAGTTGGTGCTTTGGGGTGTACGTCCTTCCTCCTTTGGGGGGGGAAGCCCTTTTGACAGCCCCCGGATTTCCGTGGGAACCGAGAAAGGAGGGGAGGGGGCTTCCAACTGTTTTCCCCAGAGAAAAAGGAACTTTTCTTAACCTACCTTTAAGCTGTCAGCATTATTGCTATTAATCTGTTTCGTCGTTGGATAGAATTCTGCATCGATTTTTAACATTTTTCCCCCTTTATTTAAGAGCAGGGAGAGTAATGCTTTACAGGTTGAGGTTTCAGACTCAAATAATTCCTTGCTGAGGTTTTTTTTTGGGGGGTAGGGTGGGGTGGGGAAGAATGGGGAAGCTAGAGGAAAAAGAAACCAGAAAGTCAGAATTGTAAGACAAGGCTTGGAGCACAGGAAAATAGTTTCTTGAGCTCCCCTCCCATACAGATAGTCCTTGGCTTACAACCATGCCATCAGCCTTCTGAAAAATGTGACTTAAGACAGTCCTCGCCCTTATGACCACTGAAGCCTCCTCATGGTCGCGTGTTCCAAATTCAGGAACTTGACCACTGCAGCATCCTGGGGTCCAAATGATCACCATTTGCGACTTTCCCAACTGGCTTTCTGACAAACAAAATCAGTAAAGGAAGCTGGATTCACTTAACAACCTATTGATCCATTTAACGATGGATGCGATTCGCTTAGCAACCGTGGCGATAAGGTAATACCTTTGGACATGACTCGCTGAATGACGACTTTGCTGACCAATGGAAATTCTGGTCCGGCACCATAATTCCTCTAATTCCCAAGACATGGATGATGATAAATATATAAATAAAAAAGCAATTATGTGTTATAAAAGCACACTGAAGAATGTGAGGTTTCTCCGTCTAGGCCCCAAGCAAGGCGTTGTTTGAGCCTGGGACCACCATTTGTAAAGCTTTACTCGTGAGGAAGCTACTTAAATCTCTCCTTGTTCTTATACCTCTTAACCTGGGCCAGCAGTTTTAAAACAGAGCTTTTTCTTCTGCTCTTTCAATTTTTTTTTCTTCTTCCTAAAAAACAAAACAAAACCCTATGGAGAGGGCAATTCCCTCTCTGGGAACTGGCTTCCGGGACCGGCCCGTCTCCCTCGGAATTTTCTCTGCCCCTTCTGTCACCAGCAAAACCATTTGATTTATTTATTCAGTTTCTATAACTTCCACCCAAGTGACTCAAAAATCATCCTTGCCTCTACTAGCAAAAAAAATATAATTAAATAAATTCAAGTTCAGTTTCGGATTAAATTTGGGGCTGGGCTGATCCTGAAAAGAGATTGTTCCATAAGCCCTTTTTTTTTGCTGATGCTTTCCTTCTCTTATTTATTATATTTATTATATTTATTATATTTATTATATTTATTTATTTATTTATTTATTTATTTATTTATTTATTTATTTATTTATTTATTTATTTATGATGGGATTGCAGTGTTCCCGAGAACTGTATTTAATCCTAAACTCTCCCTCTTTTTCTCCTCCCCCCCCCCCAAACAAGTATTCTTTCTAACTTTATTGGTGGATGGATGGATGGATGCAATGGGATTTTTTAACGGGCATAAAAACAAAACAATAAGCAGATTTCCCCCCCCCTTTTTTAAAATGAGCATGATAGCGTCACACAGCCGTGTTTAAAAGAGGTCCGGATTTCCCCCCCCTCCCCTCTTCTCTTTGCCTAGCTTTTAACCTGCTTTCTCCTCTCTCCTGGCTTCCTTTACAGACGATCCTCAATTCCATGCATAAGTACCAGCCCAGGTTCCACATAGTCCGAGCTAACGACATCCTCAAGTTACCTTACAGCACTTTCCGCACCTACGTGTTCCCGGAAACCGACTTCATTGCGGTGACCGCTTATCAAAATGACAAGGCAAGAACTTGGTGGGGTATGCCTGGGTGGGTGGGTGATTAAGGGCTGGGTCTCTCTTCCTTAATTTCCTGATTTGTCCCGCCTTTCAACTCTTAACTTCCAAGGGGCTAGATTTGAAAAAATGAACCAGCCTAAACAGTAGATTTCCAATGGGTAATTCAAGGTAGACTGCCATGATCCACGGAGGTTCCATTGAGCTTTAAGCTTCCTGGATTTGTCTCTTTTTGCTCCTCCTCCTCCCCCTCCTCTTCTTCTTCTTTTTTTTTTAAGTCTAGGAATTTGAGACAAGTAGCCACCCCATCGAAGCGAGGTGTAAGGCTAGTATTAGGGAAAGAGAAATCTAATTTCCGCTCTACGATTTGTGACCGGAGGCTTGGCTTTCGGTCTTAAATATCTAACATGCAGGGCGGATTGTATATTTATTTATTTAGGTTATGTCCTGCCTTTATTACTTTGTAGGTAATTCAAGCCAGCGAACGTATCCAATACTTCTCCCTCTTCCTATTTTTCCCACAACGGCAATCCTGCGTGGTGGGTTGGGCTGAAAGAAAGGGACTGGCCCAAAGTCACCAAAACCGATTTTCGTGCCTAAGGCGCAGCTAGAACTCACCGTCTCCTGGTGATTGGCTCAAAGCCACCCAACCAGCTTTCAGACCTAAGGTGGGATTAGAATTCTCAGACTCCTGGTGATTGGCCCAAACTCACCCAGTCAACTTTCGTGCCTCAAACAGGACTAGAATTCTACACCGCCTGGTTTTCAGGCCAGCACCTTATCCGCTGCTACACCAAACTGGCCCTCTATTAATATTAGAAGGGGATACCTCATCCGTGCGACGTTTTTGTTATAGAAAAAAATCTCCAAACTATCCCCCCCTTTATCCTTCTGATTTTTTGTGTGTGTGTCCTCTAGGAATATCTTCAAGGTTTTAAGAGATGTTCCAGAGTCTTTATCTATCTTCCAGAAACATCTTTTTTAAAAAAAATGCTTTCACACAGTTTCTCAGTGTTCATTTCCCCCCCCCTCCTCACTTCCGGGGTGAGGGGAGAGGGAGATAATAGAATAAATAGAGGATTGTAGGAGCCACTAGTTCAGAAGAAATGGTAACCCCGGGTGACCGGAACCGTTGCCGCATTCACACGAATCAGCCCTAGTGGCCTGATTCACACAACTTCCTAAAACAATGGGTGGTTTTTCGTGACCCTTTGAACTCAACCCCATTAGAGCCAGTTTAAGATCGAGGGCAATAGAAGAAGGGGACTACGGAGAATGAGGTGGCTGGATGGAGTCACTGAAGCAGGAGGCGTGAGCTTAAATGGACTCTAGAAGATGGTAGAGGACAGGAAGGCCTGGAGGAACGTCGTCCTTGGGGTCGCGATGAGTCGGACACGACTTCGCAACTAACAACAACAAAATATGTAAAACCAGGCCATGTAGTGCAGACTAAAGTTCCTATTTAGCTAAAATCTGCAAACTTTAGCCAACCCTGCATAAGTGGTGCTTGAAAGCACCCTCCAGATTTCCCTGATTTTTTGGGGGGGGGCGTCAGGAAAGGAGCAGGGAAGCAGAGAATTGGGGTCTGAATTCCCCCAACCAGCTTATGCTGCCAATTGAATAAATTGGTTGTATGCTTCCCCCACCCCCTTACCCCGCCGTGCATTAACCAGGAACTGACTTTATTTTTATTTATTTATTACATTTCTTGGCCGCCTATTTCACCACAAGATAATTCCACTTACCGCACTAAGAATGAAACTGTAAAATATAGGTATAGAGAGAGAGGTAAAAAGTCACGTTCCAGTTTACAATAAAACGCAAGCTGACTTGCAAAATGCAGTTGCTAATTCAGTCCCTGAAATTCTAAAACCGCTCGGGAGTGGAGCATCAAAACAAGGCCAGAACTGTCCTCCGAAGGGCCTTGGTAGGTCTTCAGCTGACCTGGTTGTGGGAATGCAACCCCGGGTTTCAAACAGGTGTCCCCGAGAATCGGGAGAGCAGCTTTCTCATAATACATGCAAGAAACCCCGCTTTAAATCAGCACATTGCAGCAAATCTCTGTAAAATAGTTTTTTGGACAAGGCCTCCTTAGTTTGTGGTGCTCGGGCCTAGAAGGAAGGAAATGAGGGAGAGGAGAAGTTTTTATAGTATAATTAGGGTCCGGATCCAAGGTATAAACCCCTGGCTGGAAATGGGATCGGAATTAGATCTGAAGCCGGCAGCAAAGGAAGGATGCTGAGAAATTTCTTTTGCAAATGCTAGCAGGGAGGGACTCGGCTGAGAAGAGAGGAGTTTTTCATTGCCAGCCCCCCCCACTTGTTCCCCCCTTTTGCTTGGGGGCTTTTGCTTCACGGTGGAAGGTTGTTAATCGGTTACGGCCTTCGCCCTTCAAATTTACGAGGCCACCAGGCAAGAGAAGCCCAGCCAGCCTGGGGGGGGGGGAAGGGGGGGAAAAATCCCTGAAAATCTGGCTTTTACAGATCTTGGGGTCTGGAGATGGGGCGGAGACCCCTTCCTTCCTTTAGTCCCCTCCAAAAGCCCCACTTCTCTGCCCCCTCCCCCCCATTCGCATTTTCTTCTATCTTATTTCTCCAACATTCTGTTTTTTAAAACCCCAGGGAATACAGTCCTTGACTTACAACGGTTTGCTTAGTGACTGTTCGGATTTACGACGGCACTGAAAAACGTGACATTGTTGGGGGCAATAGGTTTGGAGTGTTTCTGAACATTATTTCCATTTTTTTTCCCTCAGATCACCCAGCTGAAGATAGATAACAACCCCTTTGCAAAAGGATTCCGAGATACAGGGAATGGACGAAGAGAGAAAAGGTAAATTGAGAGTATATATATTTTTTCCCTTAATGTCAATAAAGTCGAATTTATTCCAATGGGCCAATGCACTTTCTCCTTATCTTTGTTTGGTCATCCTAAATATAGTCCCTCGGGAGGAAGACCTGTACTGGATTGATTTTGGAACAAGCTTTCACAAAATTGTATTGCAATGTTGTATTGCAAATTTGTTATTGTTATCGGCAACCTTAGTGATGTTTACTCAGAAATGTTGTGGGAAGCCTTACGAGCTTGACTGAGTCTTCAGCTTGTTGAAAACAAGAGAAATTAACCCAACTTTGTAATCAAATACTGTGTTCATCCAAGATATTGAACTGTGGTTAGTTTAATCATGGTTTATTAAACAACCTCCTGCTGCCTGGGTTTTGATAGCACCTTGCCATAAACATTGCATATAAATCCCGCAAGTCACAGTTGCGGGATTTATATGCAACTCATTAAGTTGCAGAGAAGGGAAGAGAGGGGAGGGATGGGGGGGAGAGAAGGGGAGGAGAGGAGAGAAGATTAGGGGTGACAAGATAGCAGTGTTCCAATATTTGAGGGGCTGCCACACAGAAGAGGGGGTCAACCTATTCTCTGAAGTACCTGAAGGCAGGACAAGAAGCAAGGGTCGGAAACTAATCAGGGAGAGAAGTAACCTGGAATTAAGGAGAAATTTCCTGACAGTTAGAACATTTAACCAGTGGAACAGCTTGCCACCAGAAGTTGTGGGTGCTCCATTACTCGAGGTTTTCAAGAAGAGATTGGATCACCATTTGTCTGAAATGGTATAGGGCAGGGATAGGCAACCTTGGCTCTTTTATGACTCGTGGACTTCAACTCCCAGAATTCCTGAGCCGGCATGGCTCAGCTTGGAAACCTCTCCATTTCTCCTCAGCATGGCTGGCTCAGAAATTCTGGGAGTTGAAGTCCATGAGTCATAAAAGAGCCAAGGTTGCCTACCCCTGGTAGAGGGTCTCCTGCTCTAGCAGGGGGTTGGACTAGAAGACCTCCAAGGTCCCTTCCAACCCTATTATTCTATATTCTATTAAACCCTACACAAACTTGACTCAACATTCAAAGCACGACCTTAGCTAAAACATGGCGTCTTCGGTTAAAGCACAGCTTCCAAGGTACCTTAAACTGCTCTGCCTTCCACAAATAACATGTTATCTCAGCCAGCTCTAAATTTTAGCATTGGGGAAATGAGGATGAACTTGTGAAAGGAAAGGAGGTCTAGGCCGTGGTTTTTGCTCCAGGTTTTATAGCAGTCAGTAACCCTTTAGCAAATGGCAGCACAGGGGCCATTTTGGCTATCTAAGCAGGGGGAGGCCCGGTTAGCAATTGGATGGGAGATCACTCGTTGATTTCCTAGCATGCCAATTAGGCTGAGAAATTAATCAACTGAGAAAGCAGCATCAAGGTCCTTCCACATTGCCGTCAAGCATATAAGGCAGATTTTTGAGCGGGAATCCATTTTCCTCAAAAGTGGCTCGGCTTTAGTGAGGTGATGTCCATGTCTGGTTTCGTTGGGAACTTTTGGGGTACTGTCACCTGGTGGGTTTTTTTGACCTCGAGAAGTAAAACATAGACTACAGGTAGTCCTCGACTTATGACCACAATTGACCCCAACATTTCTGTCGTTAAATGAGACATTTGCTAAGTGAGACTTGCCCCAGTTTACAGCCTTTCTTGCCACAGTTATTAAGGGAACCGCTCCAGTTGATAAGTTAGTAACCCGATGGTTAAGTGAATCTGGCTTTCCCATTGGCTTTGCCGGTCAGAAAGTCACAAAAAGGGGATCCCATGACCTTGCGACACAGAGCCGCGGTCATAAATATCAACCCGTTGCCAAGCATCTGAATTTTGATCACATGATCACGGGGATGCTGCAACGGTCGTAACCGTGAAAAGCTGTCATAAGTCACATTTTTCAGTTGTAACTTTGAACGGTCACTAAATGAACTATTGTAAGTTGAGGACTATCTGTTGAAGGATTGGAAGGGACCTTGGAGGTCTTCTAGTCCAACCCCCTGCTCAAGCAGGAGACCCTACACCTATGTCTCTCAACCTTGGCAACTGGGAGATGTGTGGACTTCAACTCCCAGAATTCCTCAGCCAGCCCAAGCAGGAGACCCCACACCTATGTCTCTCAACCTTGGCAGCTTGACGATGCGTGGACTTCAACTCCCAGAATTCCTCAGCCAGCCCAAGCAGGAGACCCCACACCTATGTCTCTCAACCTTGGCAGCTGGAAGATGTGTGGACTTCAACTCCCAGAATTCCTCAGCCAGCTCAAGCAGGAGATCCTAGCAAGTCTGGCTAGGGAATTCTGGGAACTGAAGTCCACGCAACTTCCAGCTGCCAAGGTTGAGAATCAGTGCTGTACACATCATTCCAGGCAAAATGGCTGCCCAATCTCTTTTTGGAAACCTCCAGTGATGGAGCACCCACAAATTCTGGGGATGAGAGGGAGAAAGAAGTGGGGGGGAGGGACTCAGACCCTCTGAAACGCTGATGCTGAAGATTAAAACTTGTCCCCCTCCCCTTCTTTTCCCCACTGAAAGGAAACAGCTGACTCTGCCTTCCCTGAGGATGTATGAGGACCCCTGCAAGCAGGACAGAGATGGGGGCGAATCGGATGCCTCTTCTTGTGAACCTGGTCCAGTTCAAGAGTCCCTTCACTCCCCGTTGGCCACAACTCCCAGCCCTTTGCGGGTCCACCGGAACAGCAGAGGTGAGGATCTTTCTGGAGGGGAACAGAGCCCACACGGGGGTGGAGGGGCGGGTCCTTCTCCAAATGGGGAGGGGAGGCACCCCGGTTCCAATCCTGAATCCCTGGAGCCCCCGTTCAGCATTTTCCCCCTTTAAAAAAGTTTGAACTTTTTCCATGAAAAAAAAACCCAAACATATACGTAGTCCTCTACTTATGACAGTTGAGCCCATTTCTGTTGCTAAGCGAGACAGTGGTTGTTTGTCCCATTTTGCGACCTTTCTTGCCATGGTTGTTCACTGAATCACTTGCAATTGTTAAATTAGTAACACACTTGTTAAGCGAACCTGACTTTGCTTGTCAGAAGTTCCCAAAAGGGGATCACATGACCCCGGGACACTGCAACCGTCATTAAGTACATGCCAGTTGCCAAGAGTCTGGATTTTTGGTCACGTGGCCCTGCGGATGCTGCAATGGTTGTACATGTGAAAAATGGTTGTAAGTCATTTTTTTCCAGTGCCGTTTGTAACTTTGAACAGTCACTAAACAAAAGGTTGTAAATCAAGGACTACCTGTACTGCTGTGTGATCTAACTCCTTCCCAAATTATAATCGTAAGAATCCACCACCCTATCCCAGTTAATTTATGCTGGTAGTCCTCAACTTACGACCACAATGGAGCCCAAAGTTTATGTAGTTAAGTGAGAAATTTGTTAAGTGAATTTGTCCCATTTTACGACTTTTCTAGCCACATTTGTTAAGTGAATCGCTGCCGTTGTTAAGTTAGTAACGCGGTCATTAAGTGAATTTGGCTTCCCTGTTGTCTTTGCTTGTCAGAAGGTCGTAAAAGGGGATCACCTGAACCCAGGACACTGCAACTGTCATAAATATGAATCAGCTGCTGCAACGGTCATAAGTGTGAAAAACAATCATAAGTCACTTTTTTCAGGGCCGTTGTAACTTTGAATGGTCACTAAGTGAACTGTTGTAAGTCGAGGACTGTCTGCATTTTGCCATAGTTGGAGATTTGCAGGTCCCAAAGAGGTGAGAAACAGAGATGTTTCTAAGCTTAAATTATGTTTATTCATGGAGCAGACCCTACTACACCTGTGTCTCTCAACCTTGGTGATTTGAAGATGCTTGGACTGCAACTCAAAAAAGGGTTTTCCCCAATATTTTAATATTTAAATTTTTTTAAAAAATATTTTCTGCAGAGAATTATCTCTCTGTTCCCTTCAACTTAGTTCCTTGCTACTCATAATGTAATTTTGGGGAAGAGAGACTTTGCTACCCATCGCCCCCTGCTGGCTGTATTAAACCCACTTTTTTTTCCCTCTGGAATTTTTAAGACACATTTTGCCCTAAAAACTTTCAGAAAATCCCTGGAATTCTTAAAATTAGTGAGGCTTTTCTAATTCTTAAAATTAACGAACATGGGGGTTTCTAAGTCCCCACCAAATGAACTGACAATAAAAGGATCAAGGTTGCCATCTTCACACACCTATAAGTGCCCGCAAAAAATTCACTATACAGGTAGTCCTCAATTTACAACCACGACTGAGTCCCCAATTTATGTTGTGAGAATTTTGTTAAGTGAGATTTACCCCATTTTACAACTTTTCCTGACATGACCTTGGGACGCTGCATAAATGTGAGTCAGTTGTCAAGCATCCAAATTTTAATCACGTGACCGTGCGGATGTTGCAATGGTCATAAGTGTGAAAAATGGTCATAAGTCACTTTTTTCAGTGGCGTTGTAACTTCGAATGGTCACTAAACAAACTGTAATTAGGACTACCTGTAATTAGGCCATTATTTCCTCAATCTGGGGAATTCTGCTCATCTGGTTTTAAATTTCTTGGAATTAAAATTTCTAGCAGTTTACTCTCAAGAAATATCTTTGTATCTGCTAAAACCAAGCCAGACAGCCACATTATAGCTTAATACGACAATCTAATTTATGCAACTCTAATGCAATTTATCTAGTTTTGTCTTAGCAACGAGAGATTGCTAACCAGGATTGGTGGTTTAGTATAAAAGAGCAAACTCAGCCAGTAACATGTCCAGGCTTTCAGCCTTAAGCCATTATTTTACTTTTGAGTAAACCTGCACAACAAGAGGTTTTAGGTTTGGTGGCAGGTTTAAATTGATGGCGCTTTAGTTGATCGTTTGCACAGAAATGAATTTCGAAATGCGGTGACTTCAAGATCAATTTTTTTTTGAGTTCTGAATATTGCACACATTATTACAACTCTGTGGTTCCTTATAAGCAAAGGAGAGGCATAAACATTGGCATTTCCTTCTAAGAATGTGTGATTAGGTCATAGCCTCGGAGGTTTTATGATTTATTGATCATACCAAGTCATATTTTAGTAGCAAGAAGCTGTAAATCTGAAAGTCTCATTTATTTGGGCGGCAAGGTGAATACCGGAGTATTTACAGCAAAATATCTGATGTTCTCCAGTAAGAAGGAAGCTATTAAAAAAAAAAATCCCCTTTCTCCTGAGTCACGAATTCTTGGCAGCGCTAATGCCAGGCAAAGCAGATGCTGGCTCAATTTTATAAAATAGGATCTTTCAAGAGACTCCATTTTATTGTAACATTGATGTGATTTTTGTCCATGTACACATTTTATAAATTTTACAGGTTGTTCTTGACATACGAGAACTGCCACAACTGAGCCCCCAATTTCTGTTACTAAATGAAGCATTTGTTAAGCACGTTTTGCCCCATTTTACGATTTTTCCTGCCACGGTTGTTACGTCAGTCCCTGCAGTTGTTAAGTTAGTAACACGGTCGTTAAATGAAACTGGCTTCCCCAGTTTGGAGGACGCTGGTTCCTCCCACTCACAACTCAGCCAGAACAATTAACCAGTGGAACAACCTGCCTCCAGAAATTGTGAATGCTCCAACACTGGAAATTTTTAAGAAGAGACTGGACAGCCATTTGTCTGAAATGGTATAGGGTTTTCCTGCCTGAGCAAGGGGTTGGACTAGATGACCTCCAAGGTCTCTTCCAACTTTATTATTCTATTCTGTTCTGTTCTACTCTACTCTACTCTACTCTACTCTACTCTACTCTACTCTACTCTACTCTACTCTACTCTACTCTACTCTACTCTACTCTACTCTATTCTTCCATTCCATATCTTCTCTTCTCTTCTCTTCTCTTCTCTTCTCTTCTCTTCTCTTCTCTTCTCTTCTCTTCTCTTCTCTTCTCTTCTCTTCTCTTCTCTTCTCTTCTCTTCTCTTCTCTTCTGCCAGTTGGGCTAAAGTGGCCTTTTTCTCCTTGCAGAAGACAAAGGAAGTGACCAAGAGCTGGAGAAGGGATCGGGGGTGAAGAGATCCAGCCCGGACCTGGTCCCAGGCAGCCCGCCCCACAACCACAACCTCTGCTTGCAGGGCGAAGAGCGGAGTAAAGAACGAGGGAAAGCCAGCGAGGTCTCCAAAGAAGGCAACGGAGGCGGTGAGGCCTCCCTCTTCACCCCTCTGAGCTCGGAGAAGGAGAAGCTGGAGGGAAGAAGGAAGGAGCCTCTCCTGCAGCCGTCCCAAGAAGGATCCAAAAAGGAATTGCCGGGGGATTGTGCCCCGGTGGGGTGCAGCAGCAAGGAAGCCTTCGCCCCTCTGATGGTGCAGACCGACAGCCCGCCGCACCTGAGCCCCAGCCACCTTCAGAGCTTGGCTCTCTCGGGCCTCCACGGTCAACAGTTCTTCAACCCTCTGGGTGCCGGGCAGCCCTTCTTTCTTCACCCGACTCAGTTTGCCATGGCTCCGGGCGCCTTTTCGGCGATGGGCATGGGACACTTGCTGGCTTCGGTGGCAGGCGGAGGGGGCTTGGAGAACGGGGGACTCTCGGCTCAAGGGACAGCGGGCACCACCACCCCGTTCCCCTTCCATCTCTCCCAGCACATGTTGGCTTCTCAGGTAAGGGGGCAAGGAGGAGGGGGGGCAAGGGTTGATCTCCCCTCTTCTGCTCAGGATGGGACCGGTCCTGGGAAAAATGGACAGTGCTTCTTTAAGGTGTCCCCTTTAAGATCGGCGGACTTCGACTCCCAGAATTCCCTAGCCAGCCATGCTTCTCAATGCTCCTCATGGCTGACTGGGGAACTCTGGGAGTTGAAGTCCGCAGGTCTTTTTTTTTTTTTTTAATTGAAAAATTTTAAAATTTTTACAATATAACTCCCCACCTCCCTCATACCCCACCCTTCCCCACCCCCCTCCCTTCCCCCCGACTTCCCAGAGCTACACACAGGGTTTACAATACAATAATTATATTCTNAGCCATTTCTGCTAAATTTGAAACTTTAAATGCCCAATCCTCTATAGTAGGCAAACGATCCGTTTTCCAACATTGAGCTATTAATAACCTCGCAGCAGTTATCAAATTCAGCATCAATTCCATTTCTTTTTTATCCAAATTTTCCATAATACCCAGCAAAAATAGCTGAGGCTTAAACTTTATCTTTTTCTTAAAGACAAGTCCGCAGGTCTTAAAGGTGACACATTTAAGAAGCACTGTAAATGCTTCTCAGTGCTTCTCATGGCTGGCTGGGGGATTCTGGGAATTGAAGTCTACAGCTCTTAAAGGTGACATGTTTAAGAAGCACTGTAGATGCTTCTCAATGCTCCTCATGGCTGGCTGGGGGATTCTGGGAGTTGAAGTCCACAAGTCTTAAAGGTGACACATTTGAGTAACCTTGAAATAGGCTGCACAGGAACCACTGGATCCAGTTCCTGAACAGTCCAGTTTTTAAAAAAAGAGACCCGAAAAAATATTTTGGTGTGCGATTTTGAGAATGGGTGCTTTCTAAATTAAACTCAGGAGAAGAATTCTAAATTAAATTCAGGTAAACCTCCACTTGCAACAGACCATTTGAAGTTTGAAGGGCCCTGAAAAAGTGACTTATGACTGTTTTTCACACTTATGTCCATTGCAGCATCCCCGTAGTCACGTGATCAAAATTCAGATGCTTGATGATTGCAGTGTCCCGGACTCATGTGATCACCTTTTGCGAACTTAAGCCAAATCAAAGACAGATTCACACAACCATCGTGTTACTAACAACTTAACTGTGGCAAGAAAGGTTATAAAATGGGGCAAAATTCACTGAACAAAGGTCTCGCTTAGCAACAGAAAATTTGGGCTCAATTGTGGTCGTAAGTTGAGGACTACCTGTAGAGGCTGGTAATTAAGTTCCTCCCCTTTTCAAACTGAGTTCAAACCTGAGTTCCAGGTTTGTTTTAAGTAGGTTTTTGTCCGATCAGCCCCAATTGCTTTGACTCATATATGGCTTTTAGTCAGTGCTTTTTTTGTAAGAAAAAAGGTGCCGGAACTCACATCTTGTTAAGCTTTTATTTAAAAAAATTATATATTCAGTTCTTAGCAGGACCAGTGGTTGAGAAGTAATTTTTTTTTTCATTTTTAAATTTGGGATCACACTTTTACACTAAAAATTTAAAAAAGATTTTCAATTCACCAACAATTTTTTAAAATAAGAAATTATTTACCTTTCGCACGTAGTCAATCACTGTACACACACCCAAACATGTCAGTTGTGTAACAAAACATAATGGTCGCTGCCCGCAGTAAGCACTCAGTGCGCGACCACACGACCAATTACAAGCCGAGCAGCGCCATCACAACCAGCGCGGACAAAGTACGCATGCATCGGACTTGACACACAAGCAGCCTGCATGCACCATTTTAATGATTTTGCCGCCGACCTGCTACGCTCGACAGGGAGATTCAAGTCCACGTAGACCAAACATCAAATTTTCAAAAGTTACTTTTAAAACTTGGAAAAATCCATCAAAAAAAGGTGCCGGAACTCCATTCCAGCACTGCTTTTAGCCATAAATCATAGTTTCCATGAATCTATGGATACGTTTACTGATCAACCAGAGTGAAATGAAATCGAGCCAATTAGAGCTTAATAAAAGTACAAACTTAAATTTTTGGTCTGGGTAATGGAACTACCACCCGACAAAACTCTTGGGCTGGGTTTACTTGACCTCCTAGCCAGCAGAGAGTGTTAAGAACTCGGCAATTACATTCACACGTCATGGTAAACTGGATTAGTTTTAACCTTGGCTTTTTGGAGGGAGCACGTGGTGACTTAAGGGAGTTAGCCCCCCTGAACACATTAAAAGTACATATAGTCCTCGACTTACAACCACAATTGAGCCCAACATTTTTGTTGCTAAGCAAGACCTTGTTAAGTGAATTTTGTCCCATTTCACGACATTTCTTGCCTGCAGTTGTTAAGTTAGTAACACGGTTGTTAAGCGAATCTGGCTTCCCCCATTGACTTTGCTTGTCAGAAGGTCACAAAAGATGATCACATGACCACCACCCCCCAGACACTGTGACCGTCATAAATATGAGTCAGGGGCCAAGTATCTCAATTTTGATGACCTGATACGGTGATGATGCAATGGTCTTTCTCTTTAGTATGGGTAGAGGAATCTTCCGAATGGGGTTAATGGTGGAATTGCCCATAAACCAGGTTTGGGTCTTTTCAGGAGAGAATAACTCCCAGGAATGTCTATGGAGATTCTCAAATATCCAGGTCATGGTTGTCCTTAAGGTGCTTTTCCAAAAGGCAGCTAGAATAGAATAGAATGGAATGGAATGGAATGGAATGTGGAATGGAATGGAATGGACCTTGGAGGTCTTCTAGTCCAGCCCCCTGCTCAAGCCGGAGAACCTATACCATCTCAGACAGATGAATGTCCAGTCTCTTCTTGAAAATCTCCAGTGATGGAGCGCCCACGATTTCTTGAGGCAAGCTGTTCCACTGGTTGATTGTCCTCACTGTCCAGATGTTTCTTCTTAATTCCAGGTTGCTTCTCTCTTTGATCGGCTTCCAACCATTGTTTCTCATCCTTCCCTCTGGTGTTCTGGTGAACAACCTGACCCCCTCTTCTTTGTGGCAGCCCCTCAGATACTGGAACACCGCTATAACGTCTCCCCTATTTCTTCCTTTCTTTAGACTAGCCAAACCCAAGTCCCGTAGCCGTTCTTCGTATGTTTTAGTTTCCAGGTCTTTGATCATCTTAGTTTCTCTTCTCTGAACTTTTTGCAGACTCTCAACATCCTTTTTGTGATATGGTGACCAAAATTGGCTGCAGTATTCCAGGTGTGGTCTTACTAGGGCTTTATAAAGCGGTACTAGTACTTCGGGTGATCTTGAGTCTATGCCTCTGTTTATACATCCCAGGATCATATTAGCTTTTTCTTGGATGAGCATTTTAAACCAAGAAAATCCAGCTACCTTTTGGAAAAAGCACCTTGGGGATAACTCCCATGAGTTTTGTCAAAGCACTTTGATTTTAGCTAGTTCAGAGTCTTCTATTCCAAAGCATAAACGATAAAGCGTCTAGAGCAGTGGTGGCGAACCTATGGCATGCGAACCTATGGCACGCGTGCCAGAGGCGGCACTCGGAGCCCTCTCTGTGGGCACACGCACCGTCACCCCAGCCCTGCCTCCTCTCATGCCCCCTCCTCACCAGCAGCCCTCCAGAGGGGAGTCACCCCCAGGCACGGCCATGCAATGCTGCACAGTCAAGGACATGGTAGCCGGGCAGCGGGGACAAGACTTTGCCCTTACACCCCATCGCGCGCAGATGGTGCTGCAGGGCACGGGCAGAGGGCGGGGCCACCATGGCGCCGCTGGGCTGCCTGAGTAATCTGTGGTGGGCCATGGAGGTGGTGGGTGGTCCAGTGGGCACGGCGGAGCGGGGACAGGGGTTGGGGTGGTGGTTTTGGGGCACGGTTTCTAAAAGGTTCGCCATCACTGGTCTAGAGGCTAAATCGTATGATGAACAATTGTGGGAGCTAGGAATGTAGCCTATCAAACAGGAGGATAACAGGGACATGTAACTGTCTTCCAGTATTTGAGGGGATGTCACAAAGAAAAGGGAATTACCTTATTCTCCAAAGCACCAGAGGGTAGGACAAGAAGTAACATGGAATCTTATCAAGGAGAAAAGCAACCTGGAACTTGCTCCAGTGGAACCGATTGCTCCAGTGTTGGAGCATTCACCGCTTCTGGAGGCAAAGTTGTTCCACTGATTAATTGTTCTAACTGTCAGGAAGTTTCTCCTTAGTTCTAGGTCGCTTCTCTCCTTGATTAGTTTCCATCCATTGCTTCTTGTCCTGCCTTCAGGCGCTTTGGAGAATAGCTTGACTCCCTCTTCTTTGGGGCAGCCCCTGAGATATTGGACCACTGCTATCATGTCCCCCCTCGTCCTTCTTTTCTAGACTAGACATACCCAATTCCTGCAACCATTTCTTATATGTTTTAGCTTCCAAGGAAGGGTTAATGGAGTAAATTTTGGTTAAATTAAGCGTGGCTAAGCAGAGTGGTGCAAATGGGTGTGGAGCCTTCATGCCTGCAGGATGTTTTCTGCCCTGGGTCCCTTCCCTGTTGAAGACAGGCACACAGGCTGTTGGGGATGAGTTTGTGTTGTCTGCATCTCAAACTGAAGCGCAAATGGGTCCTGGAGTCTGCAACGTTTTCTGGAAATCCATTTATACCCCCTCACCATTCGAAGGGTGCCCATCCCAAAATGTCTATGGAGATTCTCAGTCATCCAGGTGAGGGTTGTCCCAAAGGGGCTTTTTCAAGAGGCTTTTTCAAGTTGCCTCCTGAAAAAGCACCTTTGGGACAACCACGACCTGGATGATGGAGAATCTCCATGGACAGGATGGAAGGCAGTTTCCTGTTGAAGCTTAGGAAGGCATCGTATGAGTGGTTTGATACTGGAGTCAAGGGATAGAACAAACTCTTCATCATTGGTTAAGTTCAATTCGGGCCTGGAAGGAGATGACATGACTTCCATTTCTGTAGAGAGCAAAGGGTTGGACTAAATGACCTTAAGGTTTGTTCACTAATCGTGATTTCTCCTTCGTTGGGGTTTGCGACCGATTCCTTTTTTGTAAACGCAAGGGGAAAAGTAATAATAATAATAATAATAATAATGATGATGATGATGATGATGATGATGATGATGATGATGGTGATGATGGTGATGATGCCTGGAGACAGCAGAATAGACGAGAAAGAACTGGAGAAGATAACAAAATACAGAGACCTTCAAATAGAAATAGAAAGACTGTGGCAAAGGCAAGCAAGCGTAGTACCAATAGTAATAGGCGCCTTGGGTGCAATCCCAAAACAACTGGAGCACCACTTGAACAGCATCATCGGCATTGACAAATTTGCCATCAGTCAATTGCAAAAGGCAGCTTTACTAGGAACTGCTTCCATCCTGCGACGATATCTGTAATACCATCAAACATCCACATCTGCCTATCCCAGCTCCTGGGTAAGGACTCGATAGGTAGACAAAAATGCCAAATCCAGTCTGAACATCTGGCTGACTGTGCGATGATCCATAATAATAATAATAATAATAATAATAATAATAACAACAACAACAACAATAACCTACAGAAAGACTGTGGCAAAGACAAGCAAGGGTAGTACCAATAGTAATAGGCACCTTGGATACAATCCCAAAACAACTGGAGCACCACTTGAACACCATTGGCATTGACAAATTCGCTATTAGTCAATTGCAAAAGGCGGCCTTACTAGGAACTGCTTCCATCCTGTGAAGATATCTGTAATAACATCAAACATCCACATCTGCTTATCCCAGGTCCTTGGGAAGGACTCGATAGGTAGACAAAAATGCCAAATCCAGTCTGAACATCTGGCTGACTGTGCAATGATCAATAATAATAATAAATAAAGCTGGAAGGGACCTTGGAGGTCTTCTAGTCCAGCCCCCTGCTCAAGCAGGAGGATCTATACCATCTCAGACAGGTGATAGTCCAGTCTCTTTTTAAAAACCTCCAGAGATGGAGCGCTCACGATTTCTGGGGGCAAGCTATTCCACTGGTTGATTGTCCTCATTGTCAGGAAGTTTCCTCTTAGTTCTAGGTTGCTAATGACTGTAAGCAACGCAAGAGGGACAGCCGCCTTACGGGTAGTCCTTGACTTACGACCACAATTGAGCTGAAAGCACCTGTTGCTAAGCGAAAACATTTAAGCGAAGTTTGACCCGTTTTACGACTTTTCATGCCACGGTTGTTAAGCGAATCGCTGCAGTTATTAAGTTAGTAACACGGTTGTTAAGTGAATCTGGCTTCCCCCTTCACTCCGCTTGTCAGAAGGTTGCAAGTGGGGATCCCGTGACCACCGGGACGCTGCAACAGTCATAAATACGAGTCAGTTGCCAGGCGTCTGAATTTTGATCACGTGACCGCGGGGATGCTGCAACGGTTGTCAGTGTGAAAAACTGGTCATTAAGTCACTTTTTTCAGTGCCGCTGTAACTTTGAACGCTCATTAACTGAACTGCATTTTCAAGAAATGGGTGCGAAACACCACCTATAGCAAATTTATCCCACTGCTTCTCTTTTTCAAAGGATTTGAAACAATGCTTTTATTTCAAAAGTGGTTCCTTGATTATTATTTTTTCCTCAGCCAAGGGGGAAAAAATAGTTTGATTAACCTAATCATGCACACATGAGTTAGTTCAAAGCAAAAAGTACCATTCCCCCCCCCCCCAGGTTAAAAGATAATTTTCAGCTAATCGATGAGGTAGTGATCTCTTCTTAAAAGAAAATGCCTCTTAGGTTCATTCAAAGTCCCAAGTTTGTGCCCTAAATTCACACTTTTATCAACTAGCCTCCCAAGAGCTCGATCAACTGAATATTGTGGACTTCATCTTAAAATAAAATGGTACTTATTGCAGCAAGAAGGGGAAAAAAACTCTATTAAAATGCAAGCATAATAAACTCTGTCACCCTTCCCAAGAGGGCAGAAAATTTGCATTTAGTGATCCAATGAAGTTTTTATTTAAGCCTCGTGTTCTGAAACTTGGTCTGCAGATGCTTGTTGATTTTTGCTTTCGTCCATTACTGTAGACTAAAAAAATAGAAGAGAATAGAGCTGGAAGGGACCCTGGAGGTCTTCTAGTCCAGCCCCCGTGCTCAAGCAGGAGAACCTACACTGGACTATAATTAAGGAAAGTTATAAGAATTTGCAGGACATTTGTCCAATCTATACAGTTTAGGCACGGCTCCTAGAATACATCAAAACTTGCTTTAGTCTGCCGAGAAGGCATGGAATAAGAACAAGGAAAGTGGATTGATGATGATGTGTGATTAATTTTGTGTCAGCTCTTAGTGACAGGGCAGCTAAATTTTCTTTGTGACAGTTGTTAAGTTAGTAACATGGTTGTGGGCAAAATCTGGCATCCCCATTGCTTGTCAGAAGGTCACAAAAAGGGATCACATGACCCGTCATAAATATGAGTCAGTTGTCAAGTTGTCAAAATTTTGATCACGTGAGCATGGGGATGCTCCGATGGTTGTAAGTGTGGAAAACAGTCATAAGTCACTTTTTTCAGTGAGGTTGTAACTTTGAATGGTCACTAAATGGATGGCTCTAAGTCACTGCAGTGATTCGCTTAATGGGCACAGCAAAACTGCCTTAAAATCAAGTGTGACTCACTTATCAACCGGCTTGCTTAGCAATGGAAGCTCCAATCCCAATTGTGGTCATAAGTTGAGGACTACCTGTAAACAGAGAGATCAGGCACTCACTCATGTTGCAAGATATCAAAGTACTTACAAGCATGTCCCAGTTTTATGTATGAAACACCCCAGTTTGGTTTAGTGGTTAAAGCAGAAACAGGAGACTGTGAGTTCAAATCCTGCCTTAGCTGTGAAAGCCAACTGGGAGACTTTGGGCCAGGAGATGGAGAGTTCTAGTTCCGCCTTAGGCATGAAAACAAGCTGGGTGACTTTGGGCCAATCACCGGGAGAGGGAGAATTCTAGTCCCGCCTTAGGCATGAAAACCAGCTGGGTGACTATGGGCCAATCACGGGGAGATGGAGAGTTCTAGTCCCGCCTTAGGCATGAAAGCTGGCTGGATGACTTTGGGCCAGTCTCTCTCTCTCTCTCCCCGCCCAAGTCACTTTACAGATTGTTGTTGTTGTGGGGTAAATAGAAGGAAGATGTGTTGGAGAGTTCTAGTCCCGCCTTAGGCATGAAAACCAGCTGGGTGACTTTGGGCCAATCACGGTGAGATGGAGAGTTCTAGTCCCGCCTTAGGCATGAAAACCAGCTGGGTGACTGTGGGCCAATCACGGGGAGATGGAGAGTTCTAGTCCCGCCTTAGGCATGAAAGCTGGTTGGGTGACTTTGGGCCAGTCTCTCTCTCTCTCCACCCAAGTCACTTTACAGATTGTTGTTGTTGTGGGGTAAATAGAAGGAAGATGTGTTGGATGTGTTTGCTGCCTTGCGTTATTTGTAAAAATAATAAAGGATAGATAGATAGATAGATAGATAGATAGATAGATAGATAGATAGATAGATAGATAGATAGATAGAATAATAATAATAATAATAATAATAATAATAATAATAATAATAATAATAATAATAATAATAATAATAATAATAATAATAATAATAATAATAATAATAATAAAGTTGGAAGGGACCTTGGAAGTCATCTAGTCCAACCCCCTGCTCAGGCAGGAAACCCTATACCATTTCAGACAAATAGCCGTCCAGCCCCTGAGATACTGGAACACTGCTATCATGTCCCCCCTCGTCCTTCTCTTCGTTAAACTAGACATGATGATAGATAGATAGATAGATAGATAGATAGATAGATAGATAGATAGATAGATAGATAGATAGAGATAGATAGATAGATAGATAGACAAATAGATAGAGAGATCGATAGATAGATAGATAGAGAGAGACAATAGATAGATAGGAAAGAAAGAAAGAAAGAAAGAAAGAAAGAAAGAAAGAAAGAAAGAAAGAAAGAAAGAAAGAAAGAAAGAAAGAAAGAAAGAAAGAAAGTTAAATCAGGGATGGGAGGACCATATTTTGAGTCCCAGAAGAGTGAATTGTGTCTTTTTAAGTGTAGCCCCTTTTGTGCACGAGGAACCAGACAATGGTGCCAATTAGACAATAGAGCAAGGCAGACCTATGATCTGTTTTATGTAACAAGTCCACCCCAAACCTTGGAGGAGCAACAACAGTCAGTCCTTCCCCACTCAGGCAGTTTTTTTGGGATCTAGAAGCCGGATGTATTTTGACCTCTTTGTGTGTTTTCATCCTCCCAACCGGCACAAAAAAAAGCTGCAGCCTACGTCAGCAAATTCTCACGCATAGTTTTTTTTTTTAAAGCAGTTTCTAGTCCTTAAGGATGCAAACAGTGCCTTAAAAGAGTTTACGATAAGCAGATGTGGAATTATACTGTCCTGTTTGTACATTTATGGTAAGTTTCAAGATGGCTAAAAAAAACCCCACAACACCCAGTTCTCCAAAGCTGCGTTAAAGCTGGCATTGCATCCGGAATCTCTGCCTGCCTCGATTTGGCAGCAAACTTTCACAACTTTTGTAGTAGCCCAGTGGAAAAAGAAAATTAATTGTACAGGCACCGTAAGCTGCTGGTGTGGATCCAAATAGCTTTTCAGAACGGCTTGCCTTCATCACTGGAGGTTTTTAAGAAGAGACTGGACAGTAACTTGTATGAAATGGTTTAGGATCTCCTGCTTGAGTAGGGGGCTGGACTAGAAGGCCTCCAAGGTCCCTTTCAGCTCTATTTTGATTCTGATTCTAAATCTCCTCCATCAGAAGGGGAGAAGGAATGTCTTTAATGGTTTCAGGGAAAGCATTGGACAGCCATTTGTCTGGAATGGTGTAGGATCTCCTACCTGAGCAGGGGGTTGGACTAGAAGACCTCTAAGGTGCCTCCCAACCCTATGGTTCTACATTCTGTAAATAAAAAATGCCCAGTCATCTTCTCCAGGGCAAGAAGAGCAACAAAGATGATTAGAAGACTGGAGGCTAAAACATATAAGGAACGGTTGCTGAAATTGAGTATGTCTAGTTCAGGGGTAGGCCACCTTAGTTCTTTTATGACTCATGGACTTCAACTCCCAGAATTCCTGAGCCAGCCATGCTGAGGAGAAATGGAGAGATTTCGATACTGAGCCATGCTGGCTCAGGAATTCTGGGAGTTGAGGTCCAAAGAGCCAAGGTTGCCTACCCCTGGTTTAGTTTAATGAAGAGAAGGACGAGGGGGGACAGCATAGCAAGTCTTCCAATATCTCAGGGGCTGCCCCAAAGAAGAGGGAGTCAAGCTGTTCTCCAAAGCGCCTGAAGGCAGGACAAGAAGCAACGGATGGAAATTAAACAAGGAGAGAAGCAACCTAGAACTAAGGAGAAACTTCCTGACAGTTACTGTAGAACAATTAACCAGTGGAACCACCTGCCTCCAGAAGTTGTGGGAGTTTTATCACTGGAAATTTTTAAGAAGAGACTGGACAGCCATTTGTCTGAAATGGCATAGGGTTTCCTGCCTGAGCAGGGGGTTGGACTAGATGACCTCCAAGGTCCTTTCCAACTTTTATTATTATTATTATTATTATTATTATTATTATTATTATTATTATTATTATTATTATTATTATTATTATTATTATTATTATTATTATTATTATTATTATTATTTCTATTATTATTTCTATTATTATTTCTATTATTATTATTATTATTATTATTATTATTATTATTATTATTATTATTATTATTATTATCTTCTTGAGCACTGATAGGAACGCAATTCCCTCCTGGGCAGGAAAATTCAGGGAGCAAGCATAGTTTTAGAGGATGTTTTTTTGTTTGAGATTTGATAGAAAACTTATAATTGTCTTTGTTTCTTTAATTTCTATAGCCACCCGTCTCAAGTTTGTTAGAGGCCACCGCCTTTACCAAAGGCAGGATATAAATAAATGCATAAAATATATAAGCAGACATTTCATTATTTAATTTCTTATTTTATTTTATTTTATTTTATTATTTCTTTTATTTCTATAGCTGCCTGTCTCAGCAAGAGGCAGGAAGGGCACTTGTTTGGTAAAAGCCATTAATCTATCAAAGATGGAATGTAAATAAATAAATAAATGCAGAAATAAGGGCCTAGATAGGTAGGTAGGAAAGAAAGGAAAAAGAAAGGAAAAAAGGAAAGAAAGGAAAAAGAAGGAAGGAAGGGTGGAAGGAAGGAAGAAAGAAAAAAGAAAGAAAAAGAAAGAAAGAATGAACCTTTATTATCAAAGTATAACATGTATACAGTGAGATTGGCTGAGCCTCCCTCCGTGCCCCCCACACCACAAGGAAAGGAAGGAAAGAAAGGAAAAAGGGAAGAAAGGAAGAATGAAAGAAAGAAAAAAGAAAAGAAAGCAAAAAGGAATGAAGGAAAGAAAGAAAGGAAAGGATGGAAAAAAGAATGAAAAGAAAGGAAGGAAAGAAAGAAAGAAAGAGAAAGAAAGAAAGAAAAAAAAAGAAAAAAAAGCTCTGCTCCTCACTAGCTTACTTACTTACTAATTTATTTATCTATAAACTATTTGTTCATAAGCTGAAAACTATCTGTATAAGAACTTTAGGTTAATATAGAAGCATCAAAAAGATAGCAGAAGATCGTTATGGACGGAAGTCAAAATTTGAAGTCTGGGAACACGGTTTCTCAATCACGACCACAAAAGTTTTTAATAACATTCAATTGTTGGAAAAGGCGCTACCATATATTAACTCGGCTTTTCCCTGACAACCAACGGAAGGAGATATCAGCAGAAATGGCCGGGAGATGTAAAATCAGATTATTTTCAACATTTCCTCTCCTGCCTATACAGAAGGCCATGTTATCTAGATCAGGGATCCCCAACCGTGGCGACTTTAAGACTTGTGGACTTCAACTCCCAGAATTCTGGGAGTTGAAGTCCACAAATCTTAAAGTCGCCACGGTTGGGGACCCTTGATCTAAATATTCTGATTTGGAACAGGAGAAGAGCATCTTGATCTAAATATTCTGATTTGGAACAGGAGAAGAGCATGCAAAGGTGCAATATTCCAATGCTTCTTTTAATTTCCCAGAGTTCCCAATACATAAGGATTTTTTTTAAAAAAAAAAGCACCTGGAGTTTTATCTGTTCGGTTTAATTGTATTGCTCTTTTTATCCTGAAGTTGTTGCTGTCTCATATCTGTAGATAAAGTTATTTCAAGAAAGGGCAATTAATTTTCCCAAGGAATCATAGGAGAAACACGGACTGTTGTGGAGGACTGAAACAATAGGACCAACACACTGCAGGTCGTCCTCAATCTACAACAGTTCATTTAGTGACTGTTCCAAGTTACAATGGCACTGAAAAAAGTGACATGACCATTTTTCACAGTTACGACCTTTCCAGCATTCCCATGGTCATGTGATCAAAATACAGACACTTGGCAACTGACTCGTATTTATGACGGTTGCAGTGTCCCGGGGTCACGTGATCCCCTTTTGTGACCTTCTGACCAGCAAAGTCAATGGGGGAAGCCAGATTCACTTAACAACCGTGTAACTAACTTATCAACTGCAGCAATCCACTTAACAACTGTGGCAAGAAAGGTCGTAAAGTGGGGCAAAACTCACTTAACAAATGTCTCACTTAACAACATAAATTTTGGGCTCTATTGTGGTCGTAAGTCAAGGACTAGCTGTACTGTGAAGATGCGTAGACCTGCATGCACACACATATTTAAATTGAAAAAAAAAATAGGTAGCGGTCATCTTCAAAATAAAAGCAATGTTGCGTCTATGGCCTACACCAGTGATGGCAAACCTTTTAGAGACCGATTGCCCAAACTGCAACACAAAACGCACTTATGCATCGTCAGGTGCCAGGTGGCCATTGGGTGGGTGTGGCCCATTGGGTGGGTGTGGCCCATTGGGTGGGCGTGGCTGCAATGGTAAGGGCAGACTGGGTGGGACTAAAAAGTTCAATCAATCAATTCCAACTTTGCAAGATCTTTTTTTTCCCCACAAGAAGCTGAAATTGACTGATTGATTGAACCTTTTTTTTTTCACATGGCGGCAGAGGTCTAAAGCGAAAAGGTTTTATAAAACCCAGCTGAAGGCCTAGGACTGGGGTGACAGCACGCGTGCACACAGAGAGGGCTCTGAGTGCCACTTCTGGCACCCGTGCCATAGGTTCGCCACCACTGGCCTACACTTATTCACATTTGATTTTTAATTTCAATTGATCTCACTCTGGCTGGACAGGAAAAGCCAAAGGAACAGATGCGGTCTGGTGGGGAGGGGGGCATGAAATGCCCAGGTATTGTTTTACGTGCCTGTCTTAAGTGCTTATTGAGAGATTGCATAAATAGTTTTCCAAATTAAGATGGCATTTCTGTGCATGTTTACCTGGAGAAAACAATGAATTAGGTTTGTCTTTGACGAGACATTGTTGAATGAAAAATGTTCATCAGGGTCCAGTCCAAGCCGGGAACAAACAAAATGGAGACTGCTTTAGAAAGAAGGTTGCAGTTTATTGACGAGGAGAGCCAGACAGAAAGATGGCTCTGGGAAAGCTGACCACATGTTGCTGGGAGTGGTGGGTTTTTATATCTTCTTGGGCTGTTTAGGTTGTTTCCTGTTCCTGTTTGAGGCTTTGTATTTCCTGTGTCATGTACTTTGACCTGGGTCTGAGTGTGCCCTTTTGGTATTGGTGGGTTAATCCTATTATGTTTCCTGTCCTTAGAGTTTGGGTGGGGGTATGTAGATTTTAGGGGCCTTTTTCTCCCTAATCTCATCAGCTTCTAGCTTCCTGGCTCCAATCTTTCTGAAAGGATTATCACATCTGTATTTCTAAAAGCTGGCCTCTGTCTAGTTTCTGCTTGGGGGGGAGAGGGGCTGGGGCTTTTTTCTGGGTGCTGGTTTCTGTCTTTTTTAAAGATTTTCTCCATTATTCCTTTGGGGAAATACATTCTGCCTTTCTAATATGCCCCAAAATATTTCTTTCTCTGGTTTCTCCCCACAACATATTTCTATAAATATGTTTTTCTGTGATTGCAGAATTTTTTCCTGCGTTTGCAGCAGAACAAGTTCCTTTAAAAAAACATTAAGACTCTTATTTAGGTGTATTTTGCGTTTTTTTCAAAAAATTCATGTTTTTTTCTTTTTTTATCTTGTGAGAATCTGGTTGCATTGATGTCTTCTACAAAATCGTGACAATTTGACCGTGTTTTGCCTAAGCCCACCCACCTATTTACCTCAAAAGGCTGCTGTATTTCCGAGCAGGCCTCACTTCTGAACAGAATACTCAAAATATTGTCTTGTGAAATAAAACGCGGGTTGCCCTGATAAATTATTTGGGCAGGTAGGGTGGAAAACAGCCAAGCAACATGATTTCATTTTCTAGCAGGAAGAACAATCCAATTTAATTACAGTGTTCTAGTCCATATGACGAAGGAGAGAAAGAGAGAGAGAGAGAGAAAGAAGTTGAGTCACTCTTCCAATTAAGCATACGTTATAAAAGGCAATCTATAAATGATTTTATTTAAGGGCAGTCCTTGACCTATGACTAAAATTGAGCCCAACATTTCTTTTGCTAAGCAAGACACTGGCTAGGTGAGTTGTCCTACTTTATGAACGTTTGTGCCACAGTTGTTAAGCAAGTCACTTTAGTTGTTAAATGAATCATGCAGTTAAGGAAATCTGCCTTCCCTGACAGATTTTGGCTGGCAAGATTGTGAATAGCTATCAATTAGACTAGGGGTCTTCAAACTTGGCCCTTTTATGACTTGTGGACTTCAACTCCCAGAATTCCTCAGCCAGGCGTGCACGCCTGGCTGAGGAATTCTGGGAGTTGAAGTCCACAAGTCATAAAAAGGCCAAGTTTGAAGACCGCATACTGGCTGAGGAATTCTGGGAGTTGAAGTCCACAAGTCGTAAAAGGGCCAGGTTTGAAGACCCCTAAATTAGACAGTTGTAAATGTGACTATTGTAAATGTGTGATTGTTGCCAAGGATCACGTGACCACAAGATCATTGTGACAGACATAAATACGAGGACTGGTCAAAACTTACTTTTTTGTCGTAACTTCAAACTTCAAGTATGCCTTAAGTTGAAAATTTTTCTCCAATGCAAATTTTTTGTAAGTCTTCTAAAAAAGTGGTGGAGTTATATTCTGCAAGTGACTTTCTTAAGATAGATCGTCAGGATCGCTTCACCCACCTCCCAAGAATTTACCAATTAAAATGCAATCTTCAGATGCTGGCTGAGGAATTCTGGGAGTTGAAGTCCACCCATCTTAAAATGGCTGAGGTTGAGAAACGAGAATTTAAATCTACCGTCTTTGACACCAGGGGGAAAAAAAATCTCTCCTGTTTTCCAAGATTTGAAATCCAGATGTATTTTTCTGTTCATCTTGGTACAGGTCGTCCTCAACGTACGACCACAACTGAGCCAAAATTTCTGTTCTTAAGCGAGACAGTTGTTAAGTGAGAACAACTCACAGAATTTTGAACTCTAAGTCGAAAAAAGTTGAGGTTGCTGCTTTTAGTTTTCGTAGCCGGACGGCGTTTCCTTTGCTGATATTTTACGTCGCATTTAAAATTTATAATCCTGATTTTTTTTTTAATGTAGCTGTTTTCTTTTATGGGTCACAGCCAAGCCGCTAAGGACTGGGCAGGATATACAGTTACTAAGCAAATAAATTGACGAAGGGTTTGATGTGGGTGGGAAACTGCCTCCAGTATTTATGGGAATAGAGTGGGGAATGTTTTACTGGATTCACATGAAACCCAGCTGTAATTGCTCACAACTGCTGTGCAAATGAAGAAAGCAATTGCTGGTCTGACACCTTTGCACTTCTCCTGATTTTCTAGGACCAGGGAAAAAAAATTAAATACATGGGAATAAGTGCAGAGGTAGTCCTTGATGTAAAAAAGATGCTGAGACTCTCTAGAAAGAGTGCAGAGAAGAGCAACAAAGATGATTAGGGGACTGGAGGCTAAAACATATAAGGAACGGTTGCTGGAATTGGATATGTCTGGTTTAATGGAGAGAAGGACGAGGGGGGACATGATAGCAGTCTTCCAGTATCTATGGGGCTACCCCAAAGAAGAGGGAGTCAGGCTATTCTCCAAAGCGTCTGAAGGCAGGATAAGAAGCAACAGATGGAAACTGTCCAATGTTGTTGTTGTTGTTGTTGTTATTATTATTGTTATTATTATTATTATTATTATTTATATAAGTGATTAGTATAAGCACCAGAGGGCAGGACAAGAAACAATGGAGGGAAACTAAGCAAAGAGAGAAGCAACCTAGAACTAAGGAGAAACTTCCTCATAGTGAGGACAATTAACCAGTGGAACAGCTTGCCACTAGACATCATGGATGCTCCATCACTGGAGGAAGAAGAGACTGGGCAGTCACTTGTCTGAAATGGCATAGGGTCTCCTGCTTGAGCAGGGGGCTGGACTAGAAGACCTCCAAGGTCCCTTCCACCTCTATTCTGGTTGATTGATTGACTTATATAAGTCAGTTTTTTCATTGCCATTATAACGTTGAATGATTACTCAGCGAATTGTTGTAAGTCAAGGACTACCCATATACATTTATGTTAAAGTCCTCGGCTTACCACAGTTCACTTAGAGACTGTTCGAACTCACAACAGCACTGAAAAAAGCACTGGGTCACGTGATTCCCCTTTTGCAACCTTCTGACAAAGTCAGTGGGAAAGCCAGTTTCCTTTAACAAGCGTGCTACTAACTTCACAACTGCAGTGATTCACTTCACAACTGTGGCAAGAAAAGGTCGTAAAACGTGGCAAACCCCACACAACCACTGTCTTGTTTAGCAACAGAAATCTCGGACTCTGTTGTGGTCGTAAGACAAGGACTGCCTGTAATGTAAAGATGGATTGTCCATCTGAGATGGAGAAAAGAAAGGTTTTTCTGTGGACCGGAGGGTGTGTGGTTTTGTGTGCTGCCTGCATCTCGCAGATGGGACTTTGCTTGTTTGTGCAGACTGGTTGCTGGCATGCTGCAGCCCGGTACCGGTCCACGGACCAGGGGTTGAAGACCCCTGGTCTAAGCAACAGTCAGATAAGAGGCAGCTGACCCCCAAGAAGGAAAGGGATATGGCAAATGTTTGAGAAGGGACCCTGCCTAGATTTTTAGATTGTAAAAGTGAGAGGGGACAAAAGATCTACCTGCAAGATCCTGTGAATGTAATCTCACAATTAAGGACAGAACTACAGGGAGTCCTCGGCGTACGACTGCAAAGAAGCCCAACATTTCTGTTGTTCAGCGAGACCTTTGCTAAGCGGGTTTTGCTCCATTTTACGACCTTTCTTGTCACAGTGATTAAGTGAATCACTGCACTTGTTAAGTTAGTCACACAGTTGTTAAGTGAATCTGGCTTTCCCCATTGACTGCTTATCAGAAGGTTGCAAAAGGGGATCATATGGGAGACTGCAGCTGTCATCAGTGTGAGTCAGTTGCCGAGTGTCCGAATTTGGATTCTGTGGTTGTGCAGATGCTGCAACGGTCGTAAGTGTAAAAAACAGTCCCTTTTTTCAGTGCCGTTGTAGCAATAGCGCTTATACTTATATACTGCTTCACAGTGCTTTACAGCCCTCTCTAAGCGGTTTACAGAGTCAGCACCTTGCCCATTGCAATCTGGGTCCTCATTTTACCGACCACGGTAAGGATGGATGGAAGGCTGAGTCAGCCTTGAGCTAGTCAGGAGCGAACTCTTGGCAGTGGGCAGAGTTAGCCTGCAATTGCAATAGCACTTAGACTTATATACCGCTTCACAGTGCTTTTACAGCCCTCTCTAAGTGGTTTACAGAGTCAGCATCTTGCCTCCCCAACAATCTGGATCCTCATTTTACCGACCTCGGAAGGATGGAAGGCTGAGTCAGCCTTGAGCCAGTCAGGATCGAACTCCTGGCAGTGGGCAGAGTTTGCCTGCAATAGCAATAGCACTTATTAGACTTATATACCGCTTCACAGTGCTTTTACAGCCCTCTCTAAGCAGTTTACAGAGTCAGCATCTTGCCCCCAACGGTTGTAACTTCGAACGGTCACTAAACAAACTGCCGTAATTCGAGGAGTACTTGTACTATTCCCAGCTGATACCATTTTCCTTCTCTTCTTTTCTCCTTCCAGGGAATCCCACTGCCTGCCTTTGGTGGACTCTTTCCTTACCCGTACACTTACATGGCGGCTGCAGCCGCCGCCGCCTCTGCCATGCCGGTGACCAGCGCCACCACTGCCAGCTCGCTGTCCCGGAACCCCTTCCTGAGCAGCGCTCGAGCTCGCCCGCGTTTCAACCCCTACCAGATCCCGGTGGCCATTCCTCCCACCACCAGCCTCCTCACCACCGGGTTGCCTGCCAGTTTGAACGTCGGCTCGGAAGCCTCCAAGCCCGGGAGCAGTCGAGAATCCAGCCCTCTTTCGGATCTGCCCGTCCCGAAATCCAGCAGCCAGCGGGCATCTCTGTCTCCCAAGCCATCTTTGAAGGGTTCCATGAACGAGCTGCAGAACATCCAGAGACTGGTCAGCGGTTTGGAAACCCAAAGGGAAGTGTCCCCTAGTAGGAATTCCCCCAAGTCGACGGTTCACGGAAGCAGCCAACCCCCGAGAGCTTAGGGGGGTCCCCCGGGAAAGAGAGGTGTACAGCACATAGTATATAAATATTTATTTTTTAAGAAAAAGAGGAGAGGAGATTGAGATGGGTCGAAGGCTGTATAAGCATCAATAGCTCGGGCGTCCACTGAGATGGACAGGTAGGGCCAAGCAGAGGAGGCAGGAAAAGCATGCAGGAAGGCCGTTGCTGACCAGGTTTTCGAACTCATGCTGTGATCTCAACAGCCCACTGATATATACGTGTTTCCTGGCCCCCCCCCCCGGATCAAGCCGAAGAGGTCCGTTTTCATCCAAGTGCATCTCTAAAATGGCCGTCGGAGAGGAAGGTGACGTCCTAAGGTCACCTCCAACTCGTTTTGGAAAAACCCCTCGGCACTTCTTCTCCCTCTGAGAATTGAATTTTGAAACGTGGACGATGCCGTAGGACTCGGTCCTCCGACGCTAGGAAAACGGGGAAGATGCAAGCTTGTTTTTTTTTTTTTTTGCCAAGCTATAAATGTTAGCAAATTGGGTTTATATCAGCAAGAGGAGGCCGAGCCACGTTTTCCCAAGCTCTCTGCTCCCCGAGGTTTTGAAGGCCACCGAAAAGGAAAAAAGAAAAAAAAGCAAAATAAACATGAACGTCCCTCTCTCTTCCCCCCCCTCCCAGCTTTCAGAGTTGGTACAATCCACGTGTGGATCTTTTTCTTCGGGGTGGGGGGACGACTTTCTCTCTGCGTATCGAAAAAAAATTTGAAAAAAAAGGAAAAAAAAAAGAAAAGAAAAAGAAACATAATATTTATGGAATAAAACGGTAATTTCTGTAAATAAGCTATAACAAATCCCCGCCCCCCAAATATGCAAAAATTGGTATTAATTTATTTAGAGTTGTACATTGGAGTGTACATAATTAGAGTTTAACTCATGTTTGATTTCTTTTTTTTTTTTCTTTTTCATTTTACGTGAACGTGCATATATTGTAAATGAAGGTCTGTTTTCCGAGGTCCCTGGGGCGGGGTCAAATGCCAGGTAGGCGTGGCAAGGACTGTGCAGTCCAAGCCTCGCCCACTCTTCCAGCGATATCGAAGGGGCGGGGCTTGGAATGCAAGGGCGGAGCAACCATCTTGAATTTTTTTCGACCTGCTTGTTTAACCCTTTGTGAACGGAAGAAAAATTTTGTTCTGTATCTAAAAAAAAAAACAAGGAAAAAAAATTTATCCCGTGTGTTGGAAGACAATCATTATATTTAGATCCGGTTACAAAGGACCAGGAGACGATCAAATCCTTCAAAAGGAACTCAACAGGGAAAAATATGACTTTCTCCTTATATATAGTTCAAAGAACAACAATGAATAACGAATGAATGATTTAAAACAAAAAACAAAAAAACTTTTACAATGTGGGGTATTAACATAAAGAAAAAAAAAATCAGTACAGGAACCAACCTCAGGTTTTTATTTTTCACTCCAGAGTGGGGGAGGGAAAGACAGAACACCGGAAACCTTTAAAAGTATATGAAAATTTAAAATATCACATGGACGGTGTGCTATATATTGTTTTTTTTTTTTAATGGCATCGTTAGAAAATGTGCTGGTTATTCGGGTATCTTCTTGGTTCGATTTTTGGGATGAGTCCTCTCACAACTTTCAATAAAAAAAAATATTCAAATAATTTTCTTCCTCTTTGGTTTTTCCTCTCTCTCTCTCTTTTTTTTTTTTCCAACCTGGGACCTGGGAATGGATGGGTGGGGAGGGGGGGCAGTTTGAATCCTTCTGAGCCACAAGGTGGGGAACCTTTGAAATGGCAAGTCTTCAGGGAGGGTTTGGTTGTCCAGCCCCACACTTTTCTCCTGGCCAGGATGGACCACGTCATCTCTGCCATTCCCGAAGCCAGCATCTCTTCCTGGTTGAGCTGAAACATACCAAGTTGGATTGCAGTGGTGGTGCTGGTAGGTAATTTCGAAATCTGGATGTCACTGATTCTATGTCTGTCTGTCTGTCTGTCTGTCTGTCTGTCTGTCTGTCTGTCTGTCTGTCTGTCTCTAGCTAGCATCTACCTAGCTAGCATCTCTCTCTCTCTCTCTCTCTCTCTCTCATCTAACATTATCTATCTATCTATCTATCTATCTATCTATCTATCTATCTATCTATCTATCTATCTATCTATCTATCTATCTATCTATCTATCTATCTATCTATCTATCACACCTTAAAGGCTCAATTCTATCTATCTATCATCTATCTATCTATCTATCTATCTATCTATCTATCTATCTATCTATCTATCTATCTATCTATCTATCTATCTATCTATCTATCTATCTATCTATCTATCTATCTATCCTCCACCTACCCACATCTATCTATCTATCTATCTATCTATCTATCTATCTATCTATCTATCTATCTATCTATCTATCTATCTATCTATCTATCTATCTATCTCTTTCTCTTCCCTCTCTTTCATCCATATCTCTCTTTCTCATCTAACATACATCTATCTATTTATCCATCCATCCATCCATCCATCCATCCATCCATCCATCCATCCATCAATCATCTCTCTCTCTCTCTCTCTCTCTCTCTCTCTCTCTCTCTCTCTCTCTCTCTCTCTGTGTGTGTGTATTCACCTTCATTATTTTGTTGAATAACCCAAGGCTGCTAACATACAGTATCTAATACAGTGAGTTCCAGCCCCACCTTAGACATGGAAACCAGCTGGATGACTTTGATCCAATCACTAGGAGATGGTGAATTCTAGTCCCGCCTTAATTATGAAAGTCAGCTGGGTGACTTTGGGCCAATCACCAGGAGATGGTGAATTCTAGTCCCGCCTTAGGCATGAAAGCCGGTTGGGTGACGTTGGGCCAATCACTCTCTCTCAGCCCAACTCACCTCATAAGGTTGTTGTGAGGAAAACTTTGAACAATAGCTAAACAAACAGTTGTAAGTCAAGGATTCCCTGTATATCGTCTGTTGTTAGGAATCCCTTCCTCACTTTACAAAGACCCACGTTTGCCTCAGACTCCTCCTCCGAGCACGCTATCAGAAAGCATTCCCTTTTTTTACACATCAGGGAAATTGGAGACAACCGGTCAAGATTAAAATGATACAACAATAAGTAATAACCATAATCATACAGGTAGTCCTCAGCTTATGGCCACAATTGAGCCCAAACCAGCTGTTAAGTGTGTTTTGTTCCATTTTACGACTTTTCTTGCCGCAGTTGTTAAGTGAATCACTGTGGCTGTTAAATTAGTAACACGGTCATAAAGTGGATTTGGCTTCCCCATTGACTTGGCTTGTCAGAAGGTCGTAAAAGGAGATCACCCGACCCCGGGACATTGCAACCGTCATAAGTACATGCCAGTTGCCCAGCATCCGAATTTTGATCACATGAACACAAGGATGCTGCAACGGTCGTGGGTGAGAAAATGGGCACAAATCACGTTTTTCAGTGATGTTGTAACTTTGAAAGGTCACTAAGCCAATGGCTGTAAATTGAGGACTATCTGTGTCTGCTTTTATTTTTGTTTTAAAAAAGAAGCAAAACCCATCAATTCACATCTGGTCAGTTCGCAATGAAAACAGAATCGTCCTTCTGGAGCTTTTTTTTTTTTTTAAATAACTCCTTTCTAGACAACCCAAAGGTGCTTTTTCACATGCAATTGGACTTTCTTGTGTTTTTTTTTTGAAGACAACCAAGTCCACATTTTGGACAGGGAGGACCGCTGGTTTGAAAGAGGAGTCAAACACGTCAAAACTGAACAGCCCTCTCTCAACAGAGGGGTAGGGATACAATGTCATCTATCTACATCGTGGTCACCATGATGTAAAAAAGATGTTGAGACTCTGGAAAGAGTGCAGAGAAGAGCAACAAAGATGATTAGGGGACAGGAGGTTAAAACATACAAAGAACAGTTGCTGGAATTGGGTCTGTATAGTTTAATGAAGAGAAGGACGGGGGGGGGGCATGATAGCAGTGTTCCAGTATCTCAGGGGCTGCCACAAAGAAGAGGGAGTCAAGCTCTTCTCCAAAGTGCCTGAAGGCAGGACAAGAAGCAACGGATGGAAACTAATCAAGGAGAGAAGCAACCTAGAACTAAGGAGAAATTTCCTGACAGTGAGAACAACTAACCAGTGGAACGACCTGCCTCCAGAAGTGTGGGTGCTCCATAACTGGAAGTTTTTAAGAAGAGACTAGACAACCATTTGTTTGAAATGGTGTAGGGTCTCCTGCTTGGGTTGGACTAGAAGACCTCCAAGGTCCTTTCAACTCTGTTATTCTGTTCTGTTAATTCTGTCACACATGATCCTAGGCACTTACAGCAACCAGTCAAAAGAACACAATATTTCAATATTTTAAACCGGACAACGGGGACAGTGAGTTAATTGATACAGAACATTCCTGTCCTCGGCAATCTAAAAAATATAGGGTTATCAGTGCATGTAACATAGAGGTGTGTGTGGACAAGAATATCAACCTGGCTGTCAAGCAAAATCAAGCTTTTAATAGTGAGTGCCACACCAAGTGCACTAATCCAACAGGTGGTAAGAAAATAGGAGAACTCAGGCACCACACAGATTACGTAGAAAGTAAACACAGGGTTGGTCATAAAGGACTCAAATGTCTGTATACCAATGCACAGAGTATGAGCAACAAACGGTGAATTAGAAATTCAGGTAAATCACAGCAGATATGATATTGTTGCCATTACGGAAACTTGGTGGGATGAAACCCACAAATGGAACACACAGCTAGAGGGATTAAAATTATTTAAAAGAAACAAACCAAATAAAAGAGGAGGTAGAGTTGCTCTCTATATGAGAAATAACTACATCTTTACAGAAATAGAGCACAACAATGTTGAAAACTGTTTCGAATGCATTTGGGTCAATATAAAAGGGGGGGAAATGACATTGCCATAGGTGTATACTATTGGCCACCCAACCAAACAGAGGAAATAGATGAACTTTTTGCTAGTCAGTTAACTAAAGTATGTAGGAAGCACATCACAATAGTAATTGGGGACTTTAATTACCCTGACATCAATTGGGAGACAAACTGCACAAAGTGGAAGATCAGATTCCTGACAAACCTAGCAGACAACTTTGTCTCCCAAAAAGTAGAGAAGGGAACTAGGGGGTTAGCCATATTGGACCTAATTCTCACTAACAGAGATGAAATGATAGAAAGTGTTGAAGCCAAAGGAACCTTGGGAAGAAGTGATTATGCAATATTGGAATTCAACATTATGGAAGCACAAGCAATAGAACACGGTCAAACTAGAGTCTTGGACTTTAGAAGCGCTAATTTCAATAAACTTAGAGAGACCTTTGGAAGGATTCCATGGATGAGAATCCTCAAGAGGAAAACAATTCAAGAAGCTTGGGAAATTTTGAAAAGTGAGATAATAAAAGCCCAGTCTAGCACAATACCAACGAAGAAGAAAAATAGCAGCTCTCAAAAGAAATCAGCATGGCTGCATAAATTGAAAGACAAAAAGGACAAGTATAAAAAGTGGAAAGAGGGACACATAAGTAAGGCAGAATATCAACAAATAGCCCAAGCCTGCAAAGATGAAGTAAGAAAAGCCAAGGCTCAAAATGAAGTAAGGCTTGCAACAAAAGTCAACAACAACAACAACAACAACAACAACAACAACAACAACAACAACAATAATAATAATAATAATAATAATAAAAGCTTCTTTCAACATGTAAAAAACAAGAAAAAGGTTAAGGAAATGATTGGTCCATTAGTGGGAGAAAGTGGCAAGAAGGTGACAAGCAATAGGGAGAAAGCAGAACTATTTAACTTGTTTTTTGCATCCGTCTTTACACAAAGGGAAAAAACAGACCAACCTATCAAAAACAGTACCGTAAAAAGTGGATTAGAAATGCAAGTTAAGATAGGCAAGAAAATGGTAAGTGAGCACCTGTCCAGCCTAGACGAGTTCAAATCACCAGGGCCAGATGGATTACACCCCAAGGTTCTCAAGGAACTGGCAGATGTGATCTCAGAACCACTGAACTATATCTTTCAAAGATCCTGGAGCACTGGGGAACTACCAGAGGACTGGAAAAGAGCTGATGTAGTTCCCATCTTCAAAAAAGGGGGAAAAATGGATCCGGGAAACTACAGACCTATCAGCCTGACCTCGATACCTGGGAGGATTCTGGAAAAGATAATCAAGCAATGAATCAGCGAACACTTACAGGCAAACAAAGTCATTACCAAAAGCCAACATGGGTTTGTCAAAAACAGATCATGACAGATTATTGCATTCTTTGACCAAGTGACAAAATTAGTGGACCAGAGGAATGCTGTGGATATAATTTACTTGGACTTCAGTAAGGCATCTGATAAAGTAGATCACAACCTACTACTTGATAAGAGGGAAGTGTGTAGTGGGGTGCCCCAGGGCTCTGTTCTGGGCCCAGTGCTCTTCAACATGGTTTCGGGGTGGAGGATGGGGAGAGCCTTCTCTGTGGCAGCTCCTGCCCTCTGGAATGACCTACCCCCCGACCTACGTACAGTTGCGGACCTGCACCTTTTTCGCCGAGCCCTGAAGGCCCATCTATTCCGTGCGGCTGGCCTGGCGTAGTTTGATTATGTTTCAGTGGGGTTTTTTGTATGGGTGTGTTTTTAGAACAGGCCTATTATTTAATTCGATTTTAGAACAGAAACTATTTATTTATTATCGTGGTTTTTAGTATCGCCTGTTCACCGCCCTGAGTCCCGTAAGGGAGATAGGGTGGTATATAAATTTAATAAATAAATAAATAAATAAATAAATAAACATCTTCATCAATGATTTGGACGAGGGGATAGATGGGGAACTCATCAAATTTGCAGAATGACACCAAGCTGGCAGGAATAGCCAACACTCCAGAAGACAGGCTTAGGATACAGGAGGATCTGGACAGACTTGAACACTGGGCGCTATCTAACAAAATGAAATTCAATGGTGAAAAAAGTAAGGTTCTACATTTAGGCAAGAAAAATCAAATGCACAGGTATAGTATAGGTGGTACCTTGCTCAATAGTAGTAACTGTGAGAGGGATCTCGGAGTCCTACTGGACAATTGCCTAAGTATGAGCCAGCAGTGTGCTGCAGCTGCCAAAAAAGCCAACGCAGTGCTAGGCTGCATTAACAGAGGGACAGAATCAAGATCACATGAAGTGTTAATACAACTTTACAAGGCCTTGGTAAGGCCACACTTGGAATACTGCATCCAGTTTTGGTCACCA
>NW_015389366.1:64512-84637 GCF_001527695.2 Protobothrops mucrosquamatus
CAGAGAAGAGCAACAAAGATGATTAGGGGACTGGAGGCTAAAACATATAAGGAACGGTTGCTGGAATTGGGTATGTCTAGTTTAATGAAGAGAAGGACGAGGGGGGACATGATAGCAGTGTTCCAATATCTCAGGGGCTGCCCCAAAGAAGAGGGAGTCAAGCTATTCTCCAAAGCGCCTGAAGGCAGGACAAGAAGCAGCGGATGGAAACTAATCAAGGAGAGAAGCAATCTAGAACTAAGGAGAAACTTCCTGACAGTGAGAACAATTAACCAGTGGAACAACCTGCCTCCAGAAGCGGTGAATGCTCCAACACTGGAAGTTTTTAAGAAGAGACTGGACAGCCATTTGTCTGAAATGGTATAGGGTTGCCTGCCTGAGCAGGGGGTTGGACTAGATGACCTCCAAGGTCCCTTCCAACTTTATCATCATCATCATTATTATTATTATTATTATTATTATTATTATTATTATTATTATTATTATTATTATTATTATTATTATTATTATTATTATTATTATGACTGGGAATCTCCATAGACCTTTCTAGACATGTAACCTCAGACTATAGTGTAGATGACAAAGTCTTAAAACTGAATTCATAGCAGCAACAGAAGGGGGGGGGGGAACTGGTGGAAACATGCCCATCCAGCGTTTATCAGTGCAATCAATAAAACAATGTTAAGTGACAGCCTGGAAAACAGTCTAAAATGAATTTCCTGTATGTGCTGTCAACTATTTTGATAGACTGACCTCAGGGGTATTTGCAGGGGTGGGGTTAAAAAGTCAAGGAATTGGCACGGATTCTGTATACAGCCCTTTTTTTTTAAAACCCATATTGCAACATGCAGGCAGTCCTCACCTTATGCCCACAACAAAGCCCAACATTTTCATTGCCAAGCGAGATAACTGTTAAGTCAATTGTGCCCCGTTTTACAACCTTTCTCGCCACAGTGAACGATTGCAGTCATTAAGCTTGTAATACAGCTGTTAAGCGAATCTGGATTCCCCACTGAGTTTGCGGGTTAGAAGGTGGCAAAAGGGGATCACCTGATCCATGGGGACACTGTAACTGTCATAAGTACATGCCAGTGGCCGAGCCGCTGAATTTTGATCACATGACTATGGGGATGCTACAACAGTCGTAAGTCTGAAAAACGGTAGTCACTTTTTAAACTTTGAACGGTCACTAAATGAATGCTTGGAAGTTGAGGACTACCACCTGTTTCTAAAAAATGGGGGGGTGCCTTGTGGTGTTGCATTCCCACAATTTCGATCACGCGATCATGGGGATGCTATAGCGGTCATAAATCAAGTGCCATTGTAACTTTGAACGGTCACTAAATGAACTATTGTAAGTTGAGGACTCTCTGAAGAGTAAAAAAAAAATCTGTTCCATGTCTGATCAGCCATTTCATCCAAAACTCTTTTATTCAAATAAGTGTTGATTCTAAGCAGCCATATGAATAGATTTTACCTGTCCCCCAACGGGGTCCTTCAGGTCTTGCAATGGAACCCCCATCGCCGTTCTGAGTTCCTCCATCTTGCTGTTCTTACGAAGAGAAGGATGAGGAGTGACATGATAGCAGTCATCCAATGTTTGAGGGGTGTCACAGAGAAGAGGGGGACAACCTATTACCCAAAGCACCAGAAGGCAGGACAGGAAGCAACAGATGGAAACTAATCAAGGAGAGAAGTAACCTAGGAGAAATTTGGAACAATTAACCAGTGGAACAACTTGCCACCAGAAGCTGTGGGTGCTCCATAACTGGAGGATTTTTAAGAAGAGATTGGACAGCCATTTGTCTGAAATGGTGTAGGGTCTCCTGCTTTGGACTAGAACAGGGCTTTTCAACCAGTGGTACGGGTACCACCTGTGGTACATTGGCACCTTGGCAGATGGTATGTGACCATCCTAGAAAAGTGGTAGCGGGGGAGGAGAATGAGCTGAACCAGTGGCAGCACCGCACAAGCCTGAGCAAGAGATGGCTGGAGCTGCAGGGCTGTCAGGGCTCAGCGGAAGCGCCAGGATCAGTGCCGCTTTCAAGCTGATCGGCGCTTCTTCTGGGCTGTCAGGGCTCAGTGGAAGCGCCAGGATCAGCACCAGGCTCCAGCTGGAGCTCAGCGCTGATCCTGGTGCTTCTGCTGAGCCCAGAAGAAGCGCCAATCAGCTGGAATGTTGCAGCATCTCCAGGGTCTTGTGATTTACATTCAGATGCTCGGCAACTGTTTCATATTTATGACGGTCACAGTGTCCCAGGGTCATGTGAAGTGACCAAAACCTGCTGCAACCACCCAGCAGACGGGGGGAATAAAAACCAAACACCCCCCACCCCACCCCCCCGCCAATCCTCAACAGAAATGCTCACAACAATGGAAACCTCGGACAGGAGGAAGAGCGTGGCCGGGCGGGCAGTCAGGTGTCTTCCTCAGCTGTGGCTTGGGGGGCACTTTTTTCAGTGCCATTGTAACTTCGAACAGTCATTAAGCGAACTGTTGTAAGCCGAGGACTACCTGTACTTTATCACTTTTTTCCTTTTTTTTTGGTCAAGTTTTTGACACCTTGCTAGGCGACTGGTGGTACTTGGATATTGCCGTATCCTAAAAGTGGTACAATGGGTGAAAAGTTTGAAAAGCCCTGGTATAAACAACCCGGGCAATTACTAAACAGGAATCCATATTTTAATTGCTATTTTTTATATTTCTATTTTATTATACATTCGAATGCTTGACAACTGACTCATATTTATGACCGTTGCTTGTCGGAAGGTCGCAAAAAGGAAGTCACGTGACCCCGGGACACGGTCGTAAGTATGAACCAGTTGCCAAGCATCTGAATTTTGATCACGTGATCATGGGGAACGCTGCGACGGTCTCAAAACGGTCCTAAGTCCCTTTTTTTCGGTGCCGTTGTAACTTTGAACGGTCACTAAACGAACTGTTGTAACTCGAGGACTTCCCGTAGTCTCGTTTTACAGATTTGAGGGATTTCCCCCCTCCCCCCTCATTTCTTAAACTATGCTTACAAAAACCAGTAAAGTCCTAGGGTCTTAACCCACGTTAAAATTCCAAATTTGGACTCCCCCCCCCTTTCCTTTGTAGTTCCTCTCTTCTGTTCCCAGCTCTCTTGTTTCATCCAGAGCCCTACTTTTTCTTTAATTTTTAATTTTATTTTTTTTAAATAAAAAATATGTTTGTTATTATTTTCAATTAGAGAATGTGTAGGAAGTTTGCTATCAATCCCAAACGGGTCTGCATTTCATTTTGATCAGGAAAGATTAAAATGCTTGAATTCACATTGACATCCGCTTCGCATTACAGAGATATAAACGCAGAGGGGAGGGGGCCGGGAAGGGTGGGGGGGGAGGGCACGCATGGGCGAAGACTGATTTAAAGCGACAGCCAGCCAACCGAACGGTTGGTGGGGGGGGAAGCAAGAGAAGAGGCAGACTGTGCATTTGTGTGTTGCATTTTAAACAACAACTTCAGGCTCTTATAGGCCGTAAAATCCGCCAGTCCCGGTCCTCTCGATTCTTGCTGCCAACGTAAACCGTTTCCCTTTGAAAAGGATCTTCGCCTTAATTATGTTTGCAAAATATGCTTATCATCCTTGCAAGCCTTTTATGGTTAGTTGTATTTTGTTTTGTTTCGTTTGATTTTGGGCTGGCTGTATTTTGGGGAATTTATTCCCCCCCCGCCCCGCAGTTGCTTGTTGGAACAACTGCACAGACATTGAGAAATATTATACAGTTGGTCCTCGACGTACAACTTAGTGACCGTTCAAAATTACAAGGTCACTTAAAAAAAGTGACTTAGGACCATTTTTCACACTTACGACCGTAGCAGCGTCCCCGTGGTCACGTGATTGAAATTCAGACGCTTGGCGACTGACTCGTATTTATGACGGTGTCCGTGTCCCAGAGCCATGCGATCCCCTTTTTTAAAAAAAAAAAAATTTTTTTTAATTGATTTTCTAGTTTTACATTTAAATATTTAAAAAGCAACATGGCAGTTGAATTAATCGATAATTCAGTAACATACAAATATCTTTAGTACAAGTCTCAAACTACTACATTAAATATTGTCTCTCTTTTCCCCTTAGTGTTTACTGTCTCATGTTTAAACTAACACAATTCTGATTATATCAATTAAATAAAATTAACTTTCTTACATTTATCAATAATGTTTAGTTTATACATATCCTGGTTATTTTAACATTCAATCTTTATAGACTATCAATGTCCTAATTAGCTTTTTCCCAATTTTTAGTTTCCCATTAATATTTAAATTTAACATTTAATATTTATAATTTCCAAGTTTTAAATAACCACAGTTCCCTTTATCCCAATTCATCATAAAATCTAATGTTCAGGATATACATCTTATCTATTTAAATATATTCTATTTCTCACCATCTTACATCAACTCATTAATAATACAGTATAACATTCTTATTTTCTATTGATTTCCAAATGTCTTAAATTTAGTAACCAAAATTTCTCTTATTTCAACATTAAATACTTCCTCACTTTTTCTCTTGATGTCTACTATCTCATATTTAAGCTAATAATTTTTATTATAGCTGTCCTTCTGCGACCTTCTGACAACCAAAGTCAATGGGGGAAAGCCAGATTCACTTAACGACCGTCTTACCAATCTAACAATGGCAGTGATTCGCTTAACAAATGTGACAAAAAAGGTCAAGAGGGAAGCCAGATTCACTTAACAACTGTGTGACTAACTTAACAATCTCAGTGATTCACTTAACAACTGTAGGAAGAAAGGTCGTAAAACGGGGCAAAACTCACTTATTGTTTCACTTAACAACCTAAATTTTGGGCTCAATAGTGGTCATAACTTGAGGACCATTTGAATATGCAAGGCACTGGGAACCGAGATCAAGTAGTCCTTGACTTATGACTGGTTTGCATAGCGACCATTCAAAGTTGCCACCTATCTCAAAAAGGGCACTTAGGATCTGGATTCAAATTCTGATCGCTTTTTAATGATGGTTTGCCAAAAATCATCATTTGTTTCTGGTTTTCGGTAAAACCTCACCATAGTTATTAACAATGGATTCGCTTTACAACTATGGTGTTTGCTTAAGGACTGTAGGTAGTCCTTGACTTACGACCAGAACTGAGGCCAAAATTTCTGTTTGCTAAGTGAGACATTTGTTAAGTTGCCCCATTTTATGACCTTTCTTGCCACAGCTGTTAGGTGAACCACTGCAGTCGTTAAATTAGTCGCACGGTTGTTAAGTGAATTCCCCATGGACTTTGCTTGTCCACAGGTTGCAGAAGGCGATCACATGAACCCAAGACTCTGCAACCGTCATAAATATGAGCCCCTGAATTTTGATCGTGTGACCCTGGGAGAGGCTGTTGTCCGTGTGAAAAACAGTTGTGAGTCACTTTCCGCAGTGCCGTCGTTATTTTGAACGGTCACTAAGTGAACTGTTGTAAGTCGAGGACTACCTGTATAGCATTCACACTTATGACTACTGTGTTCGCTTAACGACCGCTTGCGAAAAAGTAATAAAATACAAACGTTTTGACTTACAGGCTTCATTACGGTCGTAACTCAAGGATTACCTGTCCTGTTTTTAGTAAGGCTGCCTGCCATACAGCCAGGCAAGGGGGGAATGTTTGAGTAGCTACGGCCTTTGTAGGACTCAGGGCTTTTCAACCAGTGGTACGGGTACCACCTGTGGTACATTGGCACCTGGCAGGTGGTACGCGACCATCCTAGAAAAGTGGTAGCGGGGGAGGGGAATGGGCTGAACCGGTGGCAGCACCGCACAAGCCTGAGCGAGAGACGGCTGGAGCTGCAGGGCTGTCAGGGCTCAGCGGAAGCGCCAGGATCAGTGCCAGGCTCCAGCTGGAGCTCGGTGCTGATCCTGGCGCTTCTGCTGAGCCCAGAAGAAGCGCCGATCAGCTGGAATGTTGCAGCATCTCCAGGGTCTTGTGATTTACATTCAGATGCTTGGCAACTGATTCATATTTATGAACGTCTCACAGTGTCCCAGGGTCATGTGAAGTGACCAAAACCTGCTGCAACCACCCAGCAGACGGGGGGAATAAAAACCAAACACACCCCACCCCACCCCCGCTGCCAATCCTCAACAGAAATGCTCACAACAATGAAAACCTCGGACAGGAGGAAGAGCACGGCCGGGCGGGCAGGCAGGTGTCTTCCTCGGCTGTGGCTTGGGGGGGGCACTTTTTTCAGTGCCATTGTAACTTCGAACAGTCACTAAGCGAACTGTTGTAAGTCGAGGACTACCTGTACTACTCACCTTTTTTTCTTTTCTTTTTTTTTTTGGTCAAGTTTTTGACACCTTGCTAGGCGGCTGGTGGTACTCGGATGTTGCCATATCCTAAAAGTGGTACAATGGGTGAAAAGGTTGAAAAGGCCTGCTCTATAGTGACCTTAGAGGGAGACTGTTGGGGGCCAAGGTGCTGACTCTGTAAAACCGCTCAGAGAGGGCTGTAAAAAGCACCCTGAAGTAGTATATAAGTCTAAGTGCTACTGCTACATATGTAGATAACCCCACCCCCAATGTTACAACATAGAATAAAAGTTGGAAGAGACCTTGGAGATGTTCTAGTCTCTTTGGGTTCCCCAATCTTTGGGGTTTGGTGGCCCAGAGCAGGGGGAGGGGAAAAATAAGGGATGCTTTTGCCGGGGGGGGGGAGGGTGTACGCGTGTGCGCATGCGAACACCCATTGCTCGTGCGAGTGGGATCATGAACGCCCACGACATTCACACAAGTGGATCTGCGGACATTCACGGTGGTGCTGCCTGAGTGGGGCTGTGTGCACACCGGCTTGTCACTCAAGGGGTTGGGGGCCCCTGTTCTAGTCTACCCCTCCTGCTCAGGCAGGAGACCCTATACCAGGGGTAGGCGACCTTGGCCCTTTTATGACTCGTGGACTTCAACTCCCAGAATTCCTGAGCCAGCATGGCTCAGTATGGAAACCTCTCCCTTTCTCCTCAGCATGGCTGGCTCAGGAATTCTGGGAGTTGAAGTCCACGAGTCATAAAAGAGCCAAGGTTGCCTACCCCTGGTCTAGGCCAACCCCCTGCTCAGGTAGGAAACCCTATACCAGGGGTAGGCGACCTTGGCCCTTTTATGACTCGTGGACTTCAACTCCCAGAATTCCTGAGCCAGCATGACTCAGCTTGGAAAGCTGTCCTTTTCTCCTCAGCATGGCCGGCTCAGGAATTCTGGGTGTTGAAGTCCACGAGTCATAAAAGAGCCAAGGTTGCCTACCCCTGATCTAGGCCATTCCAGACAAATGACTGTCCAGTCTCTTCTTAAAAGCCGCCCGTTTGTGTCACACAACCTGCTTGTGAAGCAAGAGCCCTTTTCAGATCCCAGCCAGCCAGTGACTCAGAACTCAATCAATTAAGACAAAACATTTTAATCAGCTAAAAGGGTTTTTCTTAAAGGGGCGTGGATGTAATTGATTTGAAATCACCCTGGGTGACTTTTACAAACCAAAGAAGCCTGGATTTCCTTTGATTATCCTGGCTCTTTGGCTACACCGAACACCCTGCTCAGAAAAAACATATTTTCGTGTTTGTATCCTTGAATTTATTTCTCGCATTTACCGCCTGCATTTTTTCAAAGAAAAGAGCGGAAGGATTTTTGAACGGCGTTTCTCACCACATACAGGTAGTCCTCGACTTGCGACCACAATGGAGCCCAAAATTTTTGTTGCTAAGTGAGACATTGGTTAAGTGAGTTTTGCCCCGTTTTACGACCTTTCTGTTAAGTGAATCACTGTAGTTAAGTTAGTAACACTGTTATTAAGTGAATCTGTCTTCCCCATTGACTTTGCTTGTCAGATGGTCGCAAAAGGAGAACAAAGGACCCCGGAACATTGCGACCGTCATAAATACGAGTCAGTTGCCAAGTGACTGAATTTTGACCACATGACCATAGGGGATGCCTCAATGTGCGTGAGATAAATGGTCACAAGCCACTTTTTTCAGTGCCGTTGTAACTTTGAATGGCCACTAAACGAATCGGTCCGTTTCCAAGCACCCCATTTGCAGGCAGACAGAGCTTCCAGTCTCCCCAAGGTCACCAATCTGGGTAAAAATGTGTTCCAGTGGTGGTGGAAAGGAGTTGGCGGGGGGGGGGGGAGACAGGAGATAGGCACCGCAGACATTTTTCCCGCCAAAAATGAAAGTTTTGGGGGTTCGGGATCTCATGCGAGTTCAGGCAGCCATTCTCTGCAAAAGGAAGCATTGCTGGAATTGGGTATGTCTAGTTTAATGAAGAGAAGGACGAGGGGGGACATGATAGCAGCGTTGCAATATCTCAGGGGCTGCCCCAAAGAAGAGGGAGTCAAGCTATTCTCCAAGGCGCCTGAAGGCAGGACAAGAAGCAATGGATGGAAACTCATCAAGGAGAGAAGCAACCTAGATCTAAGGAGGAATTACCTGGCAGTGAGAACAATTAACCAGTGGAACTGCTTGCCTCCAGAAGTTGTGGGTGCTCCATCACTGGAAGTTTTTAAGAAGAAACTGGACAACTATTTGTCCGAAATGGTATAGGGTTTCCTGCCTGAGCAGGGGGTTGGACTAGAAGACCTCTAAGGTCCCTTCTGTCTCTGTTATTCTCTTATCCAGAAAGAAGAGGGAGTCAAGCTGTTCTCCAAAGTGCCTGAAGGCAGGACAAGAAGCAACGGATGGAAACTCATCAAGGAGAGAAGCAACTTGGAACTGAGGAGAAATTTCCTGACAGTTAGAAAAATTAACCAGTGGAACAACCTGCCTCCAGAAGCGGTGAATGCTCCAACACTGGAAGTTTTTAAGAAGAGACTGGACAGCCATTTGTCTGAAATGGTATAGGGTTTCCTGCCTATCCACCTCTTCCTCTTTTTTTAATTCCCTTTTCTTCCTAGCCTTTTCTCTGTAACATAAATCGCTGTACAAACTCAGGCCCAGCAATTTATGATCGGGGCGCCCTCTTCTGGCCGAGCCTGTTAAGTCATTTTTAAACTTGAACGAGTGAGGAATAATCCACGCTATTATTATTGCTGTTGTTGTTTATGGTATTCGTTAAATTTATTTGCCCCCTATCTCGCTGTGGGGGTCACCCAACGCAGCTTCCAATAATAAAAACGGAGAAATGAAAGGAAGTGTAAGCATAACACTAGTAAAACAGTAAAATGCAAGCATTATTAGAGCACTTGTAGTGTTTACAAATAGCCTACAAAGATCAGTGTTAACAGAATAAACCAGGGGTCTTCAAACTTGGCCCTTTTATGACTTGTGGGCTTCAACCCCCAGAATTCCTCAGCCAGCTGGCTGAGGAATTCTGGGAGTTGAAGTTCACAAGTCATAAAAGGGCCAAGTTTGAAGACCCCTGGAATAAACAAATACAGGTTGTCCTGTAGAGACAGGTGTATCATTTGAGGCCCTACCAGATAGTCCTGACAAGAATGGTTTGGATTACAGGTAATCCTCAATTTACAATCAGTCATTTAGCAAGGGGTTGAAGTTATGAGATACCCCTTCAAAAGCTACTTACGACACAGTTTCAAAATTCTGACCATGATAAAACAACCGATTCGCTAATCAACTGTAGCAAGAAAGTTTGCAAAATGGGGCAAAAACTCACAACTAGATTAAATTAGATTAGATTAGATTAGATTAGATTAGATTACCTTCATTGTCATTTTTTCCTGCGGGCACAACGGCACACATTAAAAATGAAATTGAGTTGCTTGCTCTCAAAGTGTACACATATGTAACACATATTTAAAAACATACTGTATACAACATATTATAGACCTACACCCTTACATATAAGTAACGTATAAATATTAATCACTGTCCATCTTGAATACATAATGAAAGGAGAAAGCTTTAGAGTTCACAAGGTTAATACCGTATGGAACAAAACCGGTTAATACCGTATGGAAGACTGCTATCATGTCCCCCCTCATCCTTCTCTCCATTAAATTAGACCAGGGGTAGGCAACCTTGGCTCTTTTATGACTCGTGGACTTCAACTCCCAGAATTCCTGAGCCAGCCATGCTGAGGGGAAAGGGAGAGGTTTCCAAGCTGAGCCATGTTGGCTCAGGAATTCTGGGAGTTGAAGTCCACGAGTCATGAAGGGAGCTATAGTTCCCCCATGCTGGCTCAGGAATTATGGTAGTTGAAGTCCACGAGTCATAAAACAGCCACGGTTGCCTACCCCTGAACTAGACATACCAATTCCAGCAGCCGCTCCTTATATGTTTCAGCCTGAAACACTGCAACGGTTGTCAACGTGAAAAATGGCCACGTTTTTCATTGCTCTTGTAACTTCAACAATCCCTAAATGAAAAGTTGTAAGTCAAGGACTGCATGTAAGTTGAGGCCTGGGACATCCTCCCCTTATGAAAAGGAATCCATTTCTGCAATTGTATGATCTGTTCCTTGATCCGCCAAAAGACTTGGCAGCCACTGGTTCCATCATCCATCAGGATGGAATTATAGAATCATGGAATGATAAGGCTGGAAGGGACCTTGCAGGTCTTCAACCCTCTGCCCAACGGCATAAATACATACATACATACTTACTTACTTATTTGTTTGTTTATTTATTTATTTAGTATCCTGCCTTTATTATTTTTATAAATAACTCAAGGTGGCAAACATATCCAACATACCTTCCTCCTCCTGTTTTCCCTGTCTCCCTCATAACAACCTTGTGAGGTGGGCTGGGCTGAGAGAGAGGGATTGGCCCAAGGTCATCCAGCTGGCTTTCATGCCTAAAGCGGGACTAGAACTCACTGTCTCCTGGTGATTGGCCCAAAGTCACCCAGCTGGCTTTCATGGCTAAGGCGGGACTAGAACTCACTGTCTCCTGGTGATTGGTCCAAAGTCACCCAGCTGGCTTTCATGGCTAAGGCGGGACTAGAACTCACTGTCTCCTGGTGATTGGCCCAAAGTCACCCAGCTGGCTTTCATGGCTAAGGCGGGACTAGAACTCACTGTCTCCTGGTGATTGGTCCAAAGTCACACAGCTCGCTTTCACGCTTAAGGTGGGACTAGAACTCACTGTCTCCTGGTGATTGGCCCAAAGCCCCCCAGCTAGCTTTCAGGCTTAAGGTGGGACTAGAACTCATCATCTCCCGGTGATTGGCCCAAAGACACCCAGCTGGCTTTCATGCCTAAGGCTGGACTAGAACTCACTGTCTCCTGGTGATTGGTCCAAAGTCACACAGCTGGCTTTCACGCTTAAGGCGGGACTAGAACTCACCGTCTCTCGGTGATTGGCCCAAAGTCACCCAGCTAGCTTTCACGCCTAAGGCCGGACTAGAACTCACCGTCTCCCGCTTTCTAGCCTGGTGCCTAAACCACTGACTAGACCAAACTGGAATACTTTGATGGGCAGTCAATGCCGTTTTCTCCTTTGGGCATATAGGTGATGTGGGTTATCAGTGATTTTTGAACACCTGCCTCACCTGTTTGAACGGAGGTTTTGTTTTTTGTTTTTTTCACAAAAGATGCTTCATTGGGGTAATCCACCCGTTTGCCACCGTTTCAAGGACGGTCTCCAAGAACAGGGCTTTTCCAGTCTTGAACCCATTTGCAAAGGGTTAATGGTCTTGGTGGGCCTGGGCTGAGGAAAAGAAAAGGCAGGCATGGCTAGCAGGACGCCTGGCCTTATGGACAGCAGACAGCCTTTTGTCCGGATGCTGCTGTCTGACGCCTCCCGTCTCCCGAACAAAGAAAATCTGGGTTGATCCACCCAGGGGAGACCCCAATTAGAGGCGTCTGCGCTGGTGTTTTTCACTTATCTGAGATTTCCCCCCCCTTCCTCGGGGCTGTTGTCTCCCAATTAACGGCCCTGCACACTCAAGAACAGAGGTCGTTGTCTGGGGCCCTTTAACAGAGATCACGGCACAATGCATGGATGTATCCAGGGGTGTTTACAGGAGACCATAGGGGGGGCGGGCTATTGGGGTGGAGCCCGACACGTTTGGGGTGAGCTCCCCCAACTGGAAGTGACTTTATTCTGCTGATCTGGGTCTTCTGTGGGTCTTCTAATTAAAGGGTATCAAAAGATACAGGTCATTTCCCTCCCCCCCCCCAAACTTTATTCAAAGGTAGCCTTTCACACCACCACGTTCCTTCCAGGTGTGCCAAATTTGAAGTCTCAGAATTCTAACTTGGCCATGAACGCTTGGGATTCTGGGAGTTGAAGTCCAATCCGTTGGGAAAATGTCTCTGGAGATTCTCGATCATCCGATCAATCAATCAATCAGAGTAGAACTAGAAGGGACCTTAGAGGACTTCTAGTCCAGCCCCCTGCTCAAGCAGGAGACCCTATACAATTTGACACAAGTGGCTGTCCAGGGTCTTCTCGTAAATCTCCACAGTGTCTCAAAGCAAGCAGTTCCACTGGTTAATTGTCCTCACTGTTAGGAAGGTTCTCCTTAATTCCAGGTCGTTTCTCTCTTTGATTAATTTTCATCCATATTTTTTTTTAATCTTGCCTTCCGGTGCTTTGGAAAAATAAGTTGACCCCCTCTTCTTTGTGACAGCCCCTCAAATATTGGAATACTGATATCCTGTTCCCCCCCCCCCCCAGTTCTTTTTTTCTCTAGACTGGCCATACCCAATTCCTGCAACCGTTCTTCATATGTTTTAATCTCCGGGCTTTTAATCATCTTAGTTGCTTTTCTCTGAACTTTTTCCAAAATCTCAACCTCTTTTTTGTAATGTGATGACCAAAATTGGATGCTGTATTCCAGGTGTGGCCTTACTAAGGCTTTATAAAGCAGTACTAATACTGCTACTACTACTACTACTACTACTACTACTACTACTACTACTACTACTACTACTAATAATAATAATAATAATAATAATAATAATAATAATAAAGTTGGAAGGGACCTTGGAGGGCATCTAGTCCAACTCCCTGCTCAGGCAGGAAACTCTATACCAGAAAGCAGAAAGATGAATTCCACTGTCCTTTAGAACGTAATTTCTCAATCCTGCCAGTTTTCCCGATATATGGACTTCAACTCCCAGAATTCCTCTGTCACCTTGCTGGCAGGGGAATTCTGGGAGTCGGAGTCCACACATCGGAAAGCTGTCAGGAATGAAAAACAGAGATATCCAGCCTTTTCTCACAAACTGGAGATCCACAACTTCCATAAGCACAGTTTTTACAGATTTGACAGATCAGGATACTTGTCCTTTTATTTAAATTAAATCTAAATAACTGCAATTTATCCCAGTTTATGGTTCCAGTTTTGCTACCCCTGGCAAAGTGCTCTTGCTTATCTTCCCTACGGCCTCTTCTCTGTCCCTGAACATTGACACCCCAAACCAGCCAGAGACCACAATAATAATAATAGTAATAATAATAATAATAATAATAATAATAATAATAATAATAATAGTCTGGATAGTGGATGTGGCAGTGCCTGGAGACAGCAGAATAGAGGAGAAAGAACTGGAGAAGATAACAAAATACAAAGACCTACAAATAGAAATAGAAAGACTGTGGCAAAAGCAAGCAAGGGTAGGACCAATAGTAATAGGCGCCTTAGGTGCAATCCCAAAACAACTGGAGCACCACTTGAACACCATTGGCATTGACAAATTCGCCATTAGTCAATTGCAAAAGGCGGCCTTACTAGGAACTGCCTCCATCCTGCGACAATATCTGTAATACCATCAAACATCCACATCTGCGTATCCCAGGTCCTTGGGAAGGACTCGATAGGTAGACAAAATGCCAAATCCAGTCTGAACATCTGGCTGACTGTGCAATGATCAATAATAATAATAATAATAATAATAATAATAATAATAATAATAATAATAATAATAATAATAATAATAATAATAAAGTTGGAAGGGACCTTGGAGGTCATCTAGTCCAACCCCCTGCTCAGGCAGGAAACCCTATACCATTTCAAACAAATGGCTGTCCAGTCTCTTCTTGAAAACCTCCAGTGATGGAGCAACCACAACTTCTGGAAGCAGGTTGTTCCACTGGTTAATTGTTCTAACTATCAGGAAATTTCTTCTTAGTTCTAGGTTGCTTCTCTCCTTGATTAGTTCCCATCCGTTGTTTCTTGTCCTGCCTTCAGGCGCTTCGGAGAATAAACTGACCCTCCTCTTCTTTGTGGCAGACCCTCAAATATTAGAAGATTGCTATCATGTCACCCCTACTCCTTCTTTTCATTAAACTTGTTGTTAGTTGCGAAGTCGTGTCCGACCCATCGCGACCCCATGGACAACGTTCCTCCAGGCCTTCCTGTGCTCTACCATCTTCTGGAGTCCATTTAAGCTCACGCCTCCTGCTTCAGGGACTCCATCCAGCCACCTCATTCTCTGTTGTCCCCTTCTTCTATTGCCTTCAATCTTTCCCAGCATTAGGCCCTTCTCCAGTGAGTCCTTCCTTCTCATTAGGTGGCCCCAAAGTACTTGAGTTTCAACTTCAGGATCTGGCCTTCTAAAGAGCAGTCGGGGTTGATCTCCTCTAGGACTGACCGGTTGGATCGCCTTGCAGTCCAGGGGACTCGCAGGAGTCTTCTCCAGCACCAGAGTTCAAAGGCCTCCATTCTTTGGTGCTCAGCCTTTCTTATGGCCCAACTTTCACAGCCGTAACATTGCAACTGGGAAAAGCATTCTTAAAGGCCAAACGTAAAAAGGGAGAAGTCTCCACCAAAACATTAGAAGTTTTAGGAAGAACTGGACTTAAGTGGATTATTTTAAAGCCAATGGTTACATAACACACCCTTCAGATTTGAAAACCTGGAAGACCTTGAGATCTGATTCCCCCAGATGAAAGCGGTGATCAGATTGATCCACATGCTCCTCCTGAATCCATCATTGAGGCTAAACAACCATATACAGGCAGTTGTGCTTGTTTTTACAACATTTCTTTTCCCTGTGGTCATTAAATGAATCAAAGTTCAAGTTACAACAGAGCTGAAAAAAGTGACTTACGACTGGTCCTCCCATTTATGACTGCCACGGCCTCCCCATGGCCACGCGATCAAAAGTCAGGCATTTGGTAATCAGATGTATTTATTTACAGTTGGGGAGACTGAGTGATCATGTGATCACCCCAAATCACTTAATCAGCTTTCATGCCTAAGTGGGACTAGAATTCACAGTTTCCTGATTTCAAGGCCAGCCCCTTAACCACTACACCAAACTTACTTCTCTACTTTTTTTTATTTTTAAAAATATATTTTTATATGTTGCAGCCATTAGCTGTAGATATGGAGCCTGTTAACTTAATCTTTTTTTTGGAAAATGGTCAAGGGACAGGATTTTTAACTATCTGGTCAATTTTCCATACTTTTCTCTCCCCCCCCCCTCTCTTTCCTCCTCCTCCTCTTCTAATTGCAATCTTATATCATATTTTTAAGAGTTGTTTGTATAAACACCTTCCACTGCCAGTTAAGATTTTTTAAGATACTTGCTGACTCAAACATCAGCTTTTCTCCAAGGTTCTTCTTGGCTTCTGATCTAAAAACCAAAGCCAAAACATAGAAAAATGGTCAGATGGACTATCCACTTGGCAATCAGATATTTCCCAAACATTTAAACTTAGATTTTTGATTGCAAAGACTGACAGTATTTTTTTTTTTAAAAAATGAGGTGAGTATTTGAAAATTGGCCCTTTCGCTATTAAAAACTCAAAAGTTGTCTTGAAGAGGAAGAATGGAGCAATTTTATATTTCACCACTAGATGCCGCTAAGAGGTCAAACTCCAGGCGTGTAGAAACATGTTTTTGGTCCTTCGTGAATTAAGTATCAGTGATTCTTTGACCAAGTGACAAAATTAGTGGATGAGAGGAATGCTGTGGACATAATTTACTTGGACTTCAGTAAGGCATTTGATAAAGTACATCACAACCTACTACTTGACAAGATAGAGAAATGTGGGGTAGACAGCATCACCACCAGATGGATCCGTAGCCGGCTGACCGGCCGTACTCAGCGAGTGGTCCTCAATGGAACCACATCTACATGGAGGGAAGTGTGTAGTGGGGTGCCCCAAGGCTCTGTTCTGGGCCCAGTGCTCTTCAACATCTTCATCAACGATTTGGACGAGGGGATAGATGGGGAACTCATCAAATTTGCAGACGACACCAAGCTGGCAGGAATAGCCAACACTCCNGCTGGCGACCCCCAGGGGGAGAGCCTTCTCTGTGGCAGCTCCTGCCCTCTGGAATGACCTACCCCCCGACCTACGTACAGTTGCGGACCTGCGCCTTTTTCGCCGAGCCCTGAAGGCCCATCTATTCCGTGCGGCCGGCCTGGCGTAGTTTGATTATGTTTTAGTGGGGGTTTTGTATGGGGTGTTTTTAGAACAGGCCCGTTATTTAATTTGATTTTAGAACAGAAACTTGTGTATATTTATCGTGGTTTTTAGTATCACCGGTTCACCGCCCTGAGTCCCGTAAGGGAGATAGGGCGGTATATAAATTTAATAAATAATAATAATAATAATAATAATAATAATAATAACAACAACAACAACAATAACAACAATAACAACAATAACAATAACAATAATAATAATAATCCTGTCCCCCCCAGTTCTTTTTTTCTCTAGACTGGCCATACCCAATTCCTGCAACCGTTCTTCATATGTTTTAGTCTCCGGGCTTTTAATCATCTTAGTTGCTTTTCTCTGAACTTTTTCCAGTCTCAACCTCTTTTTTGTAATGTGATGACCAAAACTGGACGCTGTATTCCAGGTGCGGCCTTACTAAGGCTTTATAAAGCAGTACTACTACTGCTACTACTACTACTACTACTACTACTACTACTACTACTACTACTAGTACTACTACTACTACTAATAATAATAATAATAATAATAATAATAATAATAATAAAGTTGGAAGGGACCTTGGAGGGCATCTAGTCCAACCCCCTGCTCAGGCAGGAAACTCTATACCAGAAAGCAGAAAGATGAATTCCACTGTCCTTTAGAACGTAATTTCTCAATCCTGCCAGTTTTCCCGATATATGGACTTCAACTCCCAGAATTCCTCTGTCAGCTTGCTGGCAGGGGAATTCTGGGAGTCGGAGTCCACACATCGGAAAGCTGTCAGGAATGAAAAACAGAGATATCCAGCCTTTTCTCACAAACTGGAGATCCACAACTTCCATAAGCACAGTTTTTACAGATTTGACCATCAGGATACTTGTCCTTTTATTTAAATCAGTGGTTCTCAACCTGTGGGTCGGGACCCCATTTGGGGTCGATCGACCATTTCACGGGGGTCGCCAAGCAAGGCTGTCTGCCATTTTTTTTGTCCACCATTTTTTTCCCCTTTTCCGGCGGGTGCCTTACCTCCCTTGGGCTGGGCCAGCTGGTGGTCGGCCTGCTCCGTCTCTGCCACTTGCCAGCTACGCCTCGGCCGGCGCAGGGGGCGGAACCACGCATGCGCGGTGCTCCTGGGCAGGGAAAGTCCTCGACTTACGACCAGTTGGGTAGTCCTTGGCTTACGACCGGTTTAGTCCTCAACTTACGACTGGTTTAGTCCTCGACTTACAACCGGTTTAGTCCTCGACTTACGACCGGTTGGGGTCACGGCATTAAAAAGGTTGAGAACCACTGATTTAAATTAAATCTAAATAACTGCAATTTATCCCCGTTTATGGTTCCAGTTTTGCTACCCCTGGCAAAGTGCTCTTGCTTATCTTCCCTACGGCCTCTTCTCTGTCCCTGAACATTGACACCCCAAACCAGCCAGAGACCACTATAATAATAATAATAATAATAATAATAATAATAATAATAATAATAATAATAATAATAATAATAATAATAATAATAATAATAATAATAATAAAGTTGGAAGGGACCTTGGAGGTCATCTAGTCCAACCCCCTGCTCAGGCAGGAAACTCTATACCATTTCAAACAAATGGCTGTCCAGTCTCTTCTTGAAAACCTCCAGTGATGGAGCACCCACAACTTCTGTAAGCAAGCTTTTCCACTGGTTAATTGTTCTAACTATCAGGAAATTTCTTCTTAGTTCTAGGTTGCTTCTCTCCTTGATTAGTTCCCATCCGTTGTTTCTTGTCCTGCCTTCAGGTGCTTTGGAGAATAGACTGACCCTCCTCTTCTTTGTGGCAGACCCTCAAATATTGGAAGACTGCTATGTCACCCCTACTCCTTCTCTTCATTAAACTTGTTGTTAGTTGCGAAGTCGTGTCCGACCCATCGCGACCCCATGGACAACGTTCCTCCAGGCTTTCCTGTCCTCTACCATCTTCTGGAGTCCATTTAAGCTCACGCCTACTGCTTCAGGGACTCCATCCAGCCACCTCATTCTCTGTCGTCCCCTTCTTCTCTTGCCTTCAATCTTTCCCAGCATCAGGCTCTTCTCCAGTGAGTCCGTCCTTCTCATTCGGTGGCCAAAGTACTTGAGTTTCAACTTCAGGATCTGGCCTTCTAAAGAGCAATCAGGGTTGATCTCCTCTAGGACTGACCGGTTGGATCGCCTTGCAGTCCAGGGGACTCACAGGAGTCTTGTCCAGCACCAGAGTTCAAAGGCCTCAATTCTTTGGCGCTCAGCCTTTCTCATGGTCCAACTTTCACAGCCATACATTGCAACTGGGAAAAGCATTCTTAAAGGCCAAACGTAAAAAGGGAGAAGTCTCCACCAAAACATTAGACGTTTTAGGAAGAACTGGACTTAAGTGGATTATTTTAAAGCCAATGGTTACATAACACACCCTTCAGATTTGAAAACCTGGAAGACCTTGGGATCTGATTCCCCCAGATGAAAGCGGTGATCAGATTGATCCACATGCTACTCCTGAATCCATCATTGAGGCTAAACAACCATATACAGGCAGTTGTGCTTGTTTTTACAACATTTCTTTTCCCTGTGGTCATTAAATGAATCAAAGTTCAAGTTACAACAGAGCTGAAAAAAGTGACTTACGACTGGTCCTCCCATTTATGACTGCCACGGCCTCCCCATGGCCACGGGATCAAAAGTCAGGCATTTGGTAATCAGATGTATTTATTTACAGTTGGGGAGACTGAGTGATCATGTGATCACCCCAAATCACTTAATCAGCTTTCATGCCTAAGTGGGACTAGAATTCACAGTTTCCTGATTTCGAGGCCAGCCCCTTAACCACTACACCAAACTTACTTCTCTACTTTTTTTATTTTTAAAAATATATTTTTATATGTTGCAGCCATTAGCTGTAGATATGGAGCCTGTTAACTTAATCTTTTTTTTGGAAAATGGTCAAGGGACAGGATTTTTAACTATCTGGTCAATTTTCCATACTTTTCTCTTCCCCCCCCCCTCTCTTTCCTCCTCCTCCTCTTCTAATTGCAATCTTATATCATATTTTTAAGAGTTGTTTGTATAAACACCTTCCACTGCCAGTTAAGATTTTTTAAGATACTTGCTGACTCAAACATCAGCTTTTCTCCAAGGTTCTTCTTGGCTTCTGATCTAAAAACCAAAGCCAAAACATAGAAAAATGGTCAGATGGACTATCCACTTGGCAATCAGATATTTCCCAAACATTTAAACTTAGATTTTTGATTGCAAAGACTGACAGTATTTTTTTTTTAAAAAAATGAGGTGAGTATTTGAAAATTGGCCCTTTCGCTATTAAAAACTCAAAAGTTGTCTTGAAGAGGAAGAATGGAGCAATTTTATATTTCACCACTAGATGCCGCTAAGAGGTCAAACTCCAGGCGTGTAGAAACATGTTTTTGGTCCTTCGTGAATTAAGTATCAGTGATTCTTTGACCAAGTGACAAAATTAGTGGATGAGAGGAATGCTGTGGACATAATTTACTTGGACTTCAGTAAGGCATTTGATAAAGTACATCACAGCCTACTACTTGACAAGATAGAGAAATGTGGGGTAGACAGCATCACCACCAGATGGATTCGTAGCTGGCTGACCGGCCGTACTCAGCGAGTGGTCCTCAATGGAACCACATCTACATGGAGGGAAGTGTGTAGTGGGGTGCCCCAAGGCTCTGTTCTGGGCCCAGTGCTCTTCAACATCTTCATCAACGATTTGGACGAGGGGATAGATGGGGAACTCATCAAATTTGCAGACGACACCAAGCTGGCAGGAATAGCCA
>NW_015389366.1:86112-95078 GCF_001527695.2 Protobothrops mucrosquamatus
GATCCTGCCTGGGAAATCACAGCATGAAAACCCAACAACTGACAAAGAAGACAGGAAGAACTGGTAGCTAGTGTGTGCAGAATGGATCAAGAACCACAGGTGATCAAAATTAGGAACTGTTAGTCTATAGTAGCCCCAAATCAAACTCGGATACTCCATACTTGGAATATTGCATCCAGTTTTGGCTGCCACGATATATAAAAGATGTTGAGACTTTAGAAAGAGTGCAGAGAAGAGCAACAAAGATGATTTGTGGACTGGAGGCTAAAACATATAAAGAACGGTTGCAGGAATTGGGTATGTCTAGTTTAATTAAAAGAGGGACCAGGAGGTGACATAATAGCAGTGTCCCAATATTTGAGAGGCTACCCCAAAGAAGAAGGGGTCCATCTATTCTCCAAAGCACCAGAAGGCAGGACAAGAAGCAACGGATGGAACTTTATCAAGGAGAGAACCAACCTAGAAATAAGGAAAAATGTCCTGACATTTAGAACAATTAACCAGTGGAACTACTTGCTTTAGGAAGTTGTGGGTGCTCCAAACTGGAGGTTTTTAAGAGGAGATTGGACAACCATTTGTCTGGAATGGTATAGCGTTTCCTGCTTGAGCAGGGGGTTGGACTAGAGGACCTTCAAGGTCCCTTCCAACTCTGTTAATCTATTATTACAAGGCATAGCCCACCTTCTCCAGTGATGTTTTCCTCCTGCTTTCTCAACTAATTATTTTGTCCAATCTTCAACCAAGCAGCATTTTGGTGATTTGAAAGTCGTGATCACCTCTGCCCTGGCTTTTGTCTTCACAGGTTAAGGAAGTCCATTTCTTCAAGCAGGGCTGTGTGCAGATGGCGGCCTCAAAGACACCATCAAAACTGCTGGAAGTCGCACATCTTCAAGCAGGCTGGCTGGAGAATACAGGGAGGTTATTACTTATTTATTAAATTGTGAAGTCCACACAACTTAAAGTTGGCTAGAATAGAATAGAATAGAATAGAATAGAATAGAATAGAATAGAATAGAATAGAATAGAATAGAAAATAGAAGAGAAGAGAAGAGAAAATAGAATAGAAATAGAATAGAATAGAACAGAACAGAATAGAATAGAAAATAGAATAGAAAATAGAATAGAAAATAGAATAGAATAGAACAGAATAGAGAAGAGAAGAGAAAATAGAAGAGAAGAGAAAATAGAATAAAAATAGAATAGAATAGAATAGAATAGAATAGAATAGAATAGAATAGAATAGAATAGAATAGAATAGAATAACAGTGATGGAAGGGACCTCGGAGGTCATCGAGTCCAACCCCCTGCTCAGGCAGGAAACCCTACACCATTTCGGACAAATGGCTGTCCATTCTCTTCTTAAAAACTTCCAGTGTTGGAACATTCACAACTTCTGGAGGCAGGGTGTTCCACTGGCTAGTTTGAGAAATGCTGGCCTAGGTTCGGGTAGTTCCATGGGAAGAGATCCTTTCTTTTATCCATTTCACACAAACAATCCATCATTAGTCCTCAACTTTCAAGCATTCATTTAGTGACCGTTCAAAGTTTAAAAAGTGACCTGCAACCATTTTTCACACTTATGTCCCTTGCGGCATCCTGATGGTCACGTGGTCCAAATTCTGATGCTTGGCAAGTGACTCACATTTATGACGGTTGCATTGCCCCGGAGCCACGTGATCCCCTTTTGTGACCTTCTCACACACAAAGTCAATGGGGAAGCCAGATTCACTTAACAACCGTGTTCCTAACTTAACAAACGCAGCGATTCCCTTAACAACTGCAGCAAGTAAAATGGGGCAAAAGTCACTTAACAAGTGTCTCGCTTAGCATCAAAAACGTTGGGTTCAATTGTGGGCGTAAGACTGCCTGCGTTATTATTGTGGTTACTTATTGTTGTATCGTTTTAATGTTGACCATTTTTTTTAATGTTTGTAAGCCAGCCAGAGTCCCCTCTAGACGGCACCAAATCTAATGAACAAACAAACAAACCAAGTTAATGGTAGCTTAGCTGATGGGATAAGCAGAAGCCGACACGAATATTCATCCTTTAAACTTGGCCGGAAAGAAACCAAACCACTGTGCAAAATTCCTCTTTCCTTTAGTCTGTCACTGCTAGGCCAGCTGGTCTTTTCCCAGGCTGGCTATTTCCCGGGGGGTCTGTGTGTGTGTGGATCTATGACAGTCCTTTTGGAGATTAAAAATCCATATTTCTGTCTGTTTCTCCCATTCAGGGGATCAGGAGCTGAACTGCAGACTTTTTGGCACCATTCTTGAATAACTTGTCTCCCCGTTTCTGGGTACTTGCTGGGAAGGTTTATGTAATGCTTTTAATTGGGGGGGGGAGAGAGAGAGGAGACAAGCCATCTCACACCCCACCCCGTAGCCAATTAAATCAGCACACGGGGTGGGGGAATTCAGGCATGTATTAACCTTTGGAGACAGACCCCAGCTTAAAAGCTAGCTGGGGTCTTGAATTATAAGTAGTCCTCGAATTACAACAATTCATTTAGCAACAGCACTTAGACTTATATACCACTTCACGGTGCTTTACAGCCCTCTCTAAGCGGTTTACAGAGTCAGCCTATTTGCCCCCGACAATCTGGATCCTCATTTTACCGACCTTGGAAGGACAGTGGGCAGAGTCAACCATTGTGCCATCATGAGAAGGAAGGAAGGAAGGAAGGAAGGAAGGAAGGAAGGAAGGAAGGAAGGAAGGAAGGAAGGAAGGAAGGNCAAAAGAGCCGCCCGAAGGCCACCGAGGCTAGAATGGCTTGCCCAGGGGCCATTTGGGAGGGCCGTCGGGGCCGCTGGTCCAGTTCTTAAAGGCCACCGCGGCTACCAGAAGGCCCCCAGGTCCGGGAGGGCCGCAGGAAGGCCGTCATGGCCGTCAGAAATATCTTCGCGGCCAGGGGAAACCACCGGCCGCCAAAAAGACCGCCGGTCGCCGAAGGACCACCCGCGGATCGTCGGGGCCACCAGCGGGGCCATCCAAGGACACCAACGAGGCCGCCACCGACGCCGCCGAAACCGCCGAGGCCGCCGTCGAGGCCGCCGCCACCAAAACCGGTAGGGCCACCACTGCCATCGCCGAGGCCGCCGCCGCCGAGGCCGCCGCCACCGCCGCCAAAGATGTTGAGACTTTAGAAAGAGTGCAGAGAAGAGCAACAAAGATGATTTGTGGACTGGAGGCTAAAACATATAAAGAACGGTTGCAGGAATTGGGTATGTCTAGTTTAATTAAAAGAGGGACCAGGAGGTGACATAATAGCAGTGTCCCAATATTTGAGAGGCTACCCCAAAGAAGAAGGGGTCCATCTATTCTCCAAAGCACCAGAAGGCAGGACAAGAAGCAACGGATGGAACTCTATCAAGGAGAGAACCAACCTAGAAATAAGGAAAAATGTCCTGACATTTAGAACAATTAACCAGTGGAACTATTTGCCTTAGGAAGTTGTGGGTGCTCCAAACTGGAGGTTTTTAAGAGGAGATTGGACAACCATTTGTCTGGAATGGTAATCTATTATTACAAGGCATAGCCCACCTTCTCCAGTGATGTTTTCCTCCTGCTTTCTCAACTAATTATTTTGTCCAATCTTCAACCCAGCAGCATTTTGGTGATTTGAAAGTCGTGATCACCTCTGCCCTGGCTTTTGTCTTCACAGGTTAAGGAAGTCCATTTCTTCAAGCAGGGCTGTGTGCAGATGGCGGCCTCAAAGACACCATCAAAACTGCTGGAAGTCGCACATCTTCAAGCAGGCTGGCTGGAGAATACAGGGAGGTTATTACTTATTTATTAAATTGTGAAGTCCACACAACTTAAAGTTGGCTAGAATAGAATAGAATAGAATAGAATAGAATAGAATAGAATAGAATAGAATAGAATAGAATAGAATAGAAAATAGAAGAGAAGAGAAGAGAAGAGAAAATAGAATAAAAACAGAATAGAATAGAACAGAACAGAACAGAACAGAATAGAAAATAGAATAGAAAATAGAATAGAAAATAGAATAGAATAGAACAGAATAGAGAAGAGAAGAGAAAATAGAAGAGAAGAGAAAATAGAATAAAAAAAGGATAGAATAGAATAGAATAGAATAGAATAGAATAGAATAGAATAGAATAGAATAGAATAGAATAACAGTGATGGAAGGGACCTCGGAGGTCATCAAGTCCAACCCCCTGCTCAGGCAGGAAACCCTACACCATTTCGGACAAATGGCTGTCCATTCTCTTCTTAAAAACTTCCAATGTTGGAACATTCACAACATCTGGAGGCAGGGTGTTCCACTGGCTAGTTTGAGAAATGCTGGCCTAGGTTCGGGTAGTTCCATGGGAAGAGATCCTTTCTTTTATCCATTTCACACAAACAATCCATCATTAGTCCTCAACTTTCAAGCATTCATTTAGTGACCGTTCAAAGTTTAAAAAGTGACCTGCAACCATTTTTCACACTTATGTCCCTTGCGGCATCCTGATGGTCACGTGGTCCAAATTCTGATGCTTGGCAAGTGACTCACATTTATGACGGTTGCATTGCCCCGGAGCCACGTGATCCCCTTTTGTGACCTTCTCACACACAAAGTCAATGGGGAAGCCAGATTCACTTAACAACCGTGTTCCTAACTTAACAAACGCAGCGATTCCCTTAACAACCGCAGCAAGTAAAATGGGGCAAAAGTCACTTAACAAGTGTCTCGCTTAGCATCAAAAATGTTGGGTTCAAATGTGGGCGTAAGACTGCCTGCGTTATTATTGTGGTTACTTATTGTTGTATCGTTTTAATGTTGACCTTTTTTTTTTATGTTTGTAAGCCAGCCAGAGTCCCCTCTAGACGAGATGAGACGGCACCAAATCTAATGAACAAACAAACAAACAAACCAAGTTAATGGTAGCTTAGCTGATGAGATAAGCAGAAGCCGACACGAATATTCATCCTTTAAACTTGGCCAGAAAGAAACCAAACCACCGTGCAAAATTCCTCTTTCCTTTAGTCTGTCACTGCTAGGCCAGCTGGTCTTTTCCCAGGCTGGCTATTTCCCGGGGGGGGGGAGGGTCTGTGTGTGTGTAGATCTATGACAGTCCTTTTGGAGATTAAAAATCCATATTTCTGTCTGTTTCTCCTATTCAGGGGATCAGGAGCTGAACTGCAGACTTTTTGGCACCATTCTTGAATAACTTGTCTCCCCGCTTCTGGGTACTTGCTGGGAAGGTTTATGTAATGCTTTTAATTGGGGGGGGGGAGAGAGGAGACAAGCCATCTCACACCCCACCCCGTAGCCAATTAAATCAGCACACGGGGTGGGGGAATTCAGGCATGTATTAACCTTTGGAGACAGACCCCAGCTTAAAAGCTAGCTGGGGTCTTGAATTATAAGTAGTCCTCGAATTACAACAATTCATTTAGCAACAGCACTTAGACTTATATACCGCTTCACAGTGCTTTACAGCCCTCTCTAAGCGGTTTACAGAGTCAGCCTATTTGCCCCCGACAATCTGGATCCTCATTTTACCGACCTTGGAAGGACAGTGGGCAGAGTCAACCATTGTGCCATCATGAGAAGGAAGGAAGGAAGGAAGGAAGGAAGGAAGGAAGGAAGGAAGGAAGGAATAGCACTTATATACCGCTTCACGGTGCTTTACAGCCCTCTCTAAGCGGTTTACAGAGTCAGCCTATTTGCCCCAAACAATCTGGATCCTCATTTTACCGACCTCGGAAAGACAGTGGGCAGAGTCAATCATTGTGCCATCATGAGAAGGAAGGAAGGAAGGAGAAAAGGGGGGAGAGAAAGAAGGAAGGAAGGAAGGAAGGAAGGAGAATAGGGGGGTAGAGAAAGAAGGAAAGGAAGGAAGCAATAGCAATAGCAGCTAGGCTTATATACTGCTTCACAGAGCTTTACAGCCCTCTCTAAGTGGTTTACAGAGTCAGCCTATGCCCCCCCCAACAATCTGGGTCCTCATTTTACCGACCTCAGAAGGATGGAAGGCTGAGTCAACCTTGACCCGGTGAGAATCGAACTGCTGGCAGTGAGCGGAGCTAGCCTGCGATAGCAATAGCACTAGCACTTAGACTTATATACCACTTCACAATGCTTTACAACCCCTCCCTAAACAATTTACAGAGTCAGCATATTTGCCCCCCCAACAATCTGGGTCCTCATTTTACCGACCTCAGAAGGATGGAAGGCTGAGTCAACCTTGAGCCAGTCAGGATCGAACTGCTGGCAATTTGATAGAGTCAGCCTGCAATACCGCATTCTGACCACTGCGCCACCACGGCTCTAAATTTAGTGACCAAAGTTATGACGAGACTGGGAAAAAAAGTGACTTAAGGCCAGTCCTCGCACTTATGACCATTACAGCAACTCCCAAGGGATCGAAATTCGGGCACTCGGCAACCGGCGTGTATTTACGACGGATGTAGCATCCCGCAGTCACGCGATCGCCATTTGCGACCTTCCCAGCTGGCTTCCGTCTATGGGAAGTCAAGGGGGGGGGGAAGCTGGATTCAGTTCACGACCGTGTGATTCGCTTAACAACGGTGGCAAAAAAAGGTTGTAAAATTGGGCACGGCTCACTTAACAACTATCTTGCGTAACAACGGAAATTCGGGACCCGGTTGTGTTCGTATGGTGAGGACAACTAAAGATTTCTCAAACACCTCAGAAGGACATTCTGGAGAGCCAGGACTGGATTTAGGCCAAGCCCAAATGGGCACCTGGTTAGCTTGGCAAAGCTTAGGGCAGCAGTGATGCCCTCCCTCTTGCTGACTCAATCCAAAAAATGAAAATGGTTGCATTATAATAATAATAATGATAAAGTTGGAAGGGACCTTGGAGGTCATCTAGTCCAACCCCCTGCTCAGGCAGGAAACCCTACACCATTTCGGACAAATGGCTGTCCAGTCTCTTCTTAAAAACTTCCAGTGTTGGAGCATTCACCGCTTCTGGAGGCAAGGAGTTCCACTGGTTAATTCTTCTCACTGTCAGGAAGTTTCTCCTTAGTTCCAAGTTGCTTCTCTCTTTGGTTAGTTTCAATCCGTTGCTCCTTGTCCTGCCTTCAGGTGCTTTGGAGAATAGCTTGACTCCCTCTTCTTTGTGGCAACCCCTGAGATACTGGAAGACTGCTATCATGTCCCCCCTCGTCCTTCTCTTCATTAAACATGACATACCCAATTCCAGCCACCGTTCCATGTATGTTTTAGCCTCCGGTCCCCTAATCATCTTTGTTGCTCTTCTCTGCACTCTTTCTAGAGTCTCAACATCTTTTTTACATCGTGGTGAGCAAAACTGGATGCAGTATTCCAAGTGTGGCCTTACCAAGGCATTGTAAAGTGGTATTAATACTTCATTAGTTTAAGATGGCACCATTCATCAGTGTGGCCTAGGGGCACCACATACCATGAGCCTGTCCTGCTGAGCTGAGATCAAAAAAGTCAAGATATGAATGATAGCAGTATTCCAAAGAAGGGGGGGAGGGAATCAACTTATTTTCCAAAACACCAGAAGGCAAGACAAGAAACAATGGATGGAAATCAATCAAGGAGAGAAGCAACCTGGAATTAAGAAGAAACTTCCTAACCGTGAGGGCAATTGGCCAGTGGAACAGCTTGCCACCGGAAATCGTGGGAGCTCCATCACTGGAGATTTTTAAGAAGAGGCTGGACAGTCACTTGTCTGAAATGATATAGGCTCTTCTGCTCGAGCAGGGGGTGGGTGGACTAGAAGACCTCCCAGGTTCTTTCCAGCTTCTATTCTAGTCTATTCTAGTCTATTCTAGTCTATTATAGTCTACTCTAGTCTACTCTATTCTAATTCTAATTCTATTCTATTCTCAATAAATATTCTATTCTATTCTATTCTATTCTATTCTATTCTATTCTATTCTATTCTATTCTACTCTATTCTAATTCTAATTCTAATTCTATTCTATTCTCAATAAATAGTCTATTCTATTCTATTCTATTCTATTCTATTCTATTCTATTCTATTCTATTCTAATTCTATTCTATTCTCAATAAAGATTCTATTCTATTCTACTCTATTCTAATTCTAATTCTACTATTCTCAATAGTCTATTCTATTTTATTCTATTCTATTCTATTCTATTCTATTCTATTCTATTAATTCTAATTCTAATTCTAATTCTAATTCTAATTCTAATTCTATTCTCAATAAAGATTCTATTCTATTCTGTTCTGTTCTGTTCTGTTCTGTTCTGTTGTTCTGTTCTGTTCTGTTCTGTTCTATTCTTCCTGTTTCTACTCTACTCTACTCTACTCTACTCTGTTCTGTTCTGTTCTGTTCTATTCTTCCTGTTTCTACTCTACTCTACTCTACTCTACTCTACTCTACTCTACTCTACACTCTACTCTACTCTACTCTACTCTACTCTACTCTACTCTACTCTACTCTACTCTACTCTGTTCTGTTCTGTTCTGTTCTATTCTTCCTGTTTCTACTCTACTCTACTCTACTCTACTCTACTCTACTCTACTCTACTCTACTCTACTCTACTCTACTCTACTCTACTCTACTCTACTCTACTCTATTCTATTCAAGATTCCTTCAGAGGAGTTGTATGGAAAAATACATGACTGGTGGGGGCCCTGATAGATTTCAAGTGCAGTTCAGACCGGTGGATTTTCCACGTCCAGTAAGAGGGCACCGGGGTTGGCACACTCTCCAACTCTATAAACGATCTGAGGCTTCAAAGGGAAGGCTCTGCTTTCTTTGAAGAGGTCATCTCTTCTTTATTAACAGATTTTTAAGGGGGGCTGGTATTAAAAAAACCCAAAGATTTCAACAAATCTCCACCAGCCATATTCAACCCACTTTACAATGTATATAATTGTTATAAACATTTTGTTCTGAAGTTTAGACAGTCAGTTCTAGGGGGAGAGGAAAGGAAATGGAAGGAAAGGAAAGGAAAGGAAAGGAAGGGAAGGAAAGGAAAGGAAAGGAAAGGAA
>NW_015389366.1:95586-96863 GCF_001527695.2 Protobothrops mucrosquamatus
CAGCATCACCACCAGATGGATCCGTAGCTGGCTGACCGGCCGTACTCAGCGTGTGGTCCTCAATGGAACCGCATCTACATGGAGGGAAGTGTGTAGTGGGGTGCCCCAGGGCTCTGTTCTGGGCCCAGTGCTCTTCAACATCTTCATCAACGATCTGGACGAGGGGATAGATGGGGAACTCATCAAATTTGCAGACGACGCCAAGCTGGCAGGAATAGCCAACACTCCAGAAGACAGGCTTGGGATACAGGAGGATCTGGACAGACTTGAACACTGGGCGCTATCTAACAAAATGAAATTCAATGGTGAAAAAAGTAAGGTTCTACATTTAGGCAAGAAAAACCAAATGTACAGGTATAGTATAGGGGGTACCTTGCTCAATAGTAGTAACTGTGAGAGGGATCTCAGAGTCCTAGTAGACAATCACTTAAATAGGAGCCAGCCGTGTGCTGCAGCTGCCAAAAAGGCCAACACAGTGCTAGACTGCATTAACAGAGGGAGAGAATCAAGATCACGTGAAGTGTTAATACCACTTTACAATGCCTTGGTAAGGCCACACTTGGAATACTGCATCCAGATTTGGTCACCACGATGTAAAAAGATGTTGAGACTCTAGAAAGAGTACAGAGAAGAGCAACAAAGATGATTAGGGGACTGGAGGATAAAACATACAAGGAACGGTTACTGGACTTGGGTATGTCTAGTTTAACGAAGAGAAGGACGAGGGGGGATATGATAGCAGCCTTCCAGTATCTCAGGGGCTGCCCCAAAGAAGAGGGAGTCAAGCTCTTCTCCAAAGCACAGGACAAGAAGCAACGGGTGGAAACTAATCAAGGAGAGAAGCAACCTAGAACTAAGGAGAAACTTTCTGACATTTAGAACAATTAACCAGTGGAACCACCTGCCTCCAGAAGCGGTGAATGCTCCAACACTGGAAGTTTTTAAGAAGAGACTGGACAGCCATTTGTCCGAAATGGTATAGGGTTTCCTGCCTGAGCACGGGGTTGGACTAGATGACCTCCAAGGTCCCTTCCAACTCTGTTAACCTGTTAGTGCATCCTTCTTATTATTTCTGGCCTGGGGGTATAGGGCAGGGGTCCCTAACCCCCAGTCAGGGGACCAGTACCGGGCCGCAGCATGCCAGCAACCGGGCCGCACAAACAAGCAAAGCCCCATCTGTGGGATGTAGGCAGACACACAAAACCACACACACCCTCTGGTCCGCAGAAAAACCTCTGTCCATGTAACCGGCCCCTGGTGCCCAAAAGGTTGGGAGA
>NW_015389366.1:98041-113128 GCF_001527695.2 Protobothrops mucrosquamatus
AAAACCTCCAGTGATGGAGCGCCCATGATTTCTGGAGGCCAGCTGTTCCACTGGTTAATTGTCCTTACTGTCAGGAAGTTTCTCCTTAATTCCAGGTTGCTTCTCTCTTTGATCAGTTTCCAACCATTGTTTCTCGTCCTTCCCTCAGGTGCTTTGGTGAACAACCCATTGGGAAAATGTCTCTGGAGATACTCGATCATCCAATCAATCAATCAATCAATCAATCAATCAATCAATCAATCAATCAATCAGAGTAGAACTAGAAGGGACCTTAGAGGACTTCTAGTCCAACCCCCTGCTCAAGCAGGAGATCCTATACAATTTGACACAAGTGGCTGTCCTGTGTCTTCTCATAAATCAACACAATGTCTCAAAGCAAGCAGTTCCACTGGTTAATTGTCCTCACTGTTAGGAAGGTTCTCCTTAATTCCAGGTCATTTCTCTCTTTGATTAATTTCCATCCATCTTTTTTAAATCTTGCCTTCTGATGCTTTGGAAAAATAAGTTGACCCCCTCTTCTTTGTGGCAGCCCCTCAAATACTGGAACACTGCTATCCTGTCTCCCCTATTTCTTCTTTTCTTTAGACTAGCCAAATCCAAGTCCTGCAGACGTTCTTCGTATCTTTTAGTCTCCAGGCCTTGGATCACCTTAGTTGATCTTCTCTGAACTTTTTCCAAGGTCTTAATATCTTTTTTGTAGTATGGTGACCAAAATTGGCTGCAGTATTCCAGGTGTGGTTTCAGCTCTCTCTGGATAAACCAACTTTCAATTGCAGGTCGTTCTCGTTTTATAACCATGCGTTTAATGACGGTTCAAAGTTACATGGGCATTGAAAAAAGTGTAATACCGGTGGTCCTCGACTTACAACAGTTTCATTTAGTGACCATTTGAAGGTACCTTTGCAGCATCCCCATGGTCACGTGATTTACATTCGGACGCTTGACGACTGACTCATATTTATGACGGTCGTAGTGTCCTGGGGGTCACATGACCCCCTCTTGCGACCTTCTGACCCGCAAAGTCAATGGGGGAAGCCAGATTCGCTTAACAACCGTGTTACAAACTTCACAAGTGCAGTGATTCGCTTAACAACTGTGGCAAGGAAAGTCGTAAAAGGGGGCTAAACTCACTGCACCGATGTCTCACTTAGCAACAAAAATTTTGGGCTCAGTTGTGGTCGTACGTTGAGGACTATTTGCATTACCAATGAGAAGTGGGTGAGCGTTTCTTTTATCTGCTTCAGTGGATAACCCAGAAATGTTCCCATCTGGAGGAAAGACATGATTTCTATGTTTGATGTGCTGCTGTGAACTTTTAGGTTAGATTACTCTAATGCAGGAGTCTTCAAACTTGGCCCTTTTATGACTCGTGGACTTCAACTCCCAGAATTCCGGAGCCAGCCATGCTGAGGAGCAATGGAGAGGTTTCCAAGCTGAGCCATGCTGGCTGAGGAATTCTGGGAGTTGAAGTCCACAAGTCATAAAAGGGCCAAGTTTGAAGACCCCTGGTATAGATCTCCTTAGGCCACACCTTCCCTCATTACACAAATACACATCACATGATATATTGATATACTAAGCCAGGGGTCTTCAAATGTGGCCCTTTTATGACTTGTGGACTTCAACTCCCAGAATTCCTCAGTCAGCCATTTTGATGAAACCACGGGCTTAGATCCAGACCAGGGGTCTTCAAACTTGGCCCTTTTATGACTTGTAGACTTCAATTCCCAGAATTCCTCAGTCAGCCATTTTGATGAAACCACGGGCTTAGATCCAGACCAGGGGTCTTCAAACTTGGCCTTTTATGACTTGTGGACTTCAACTCCCAGAATTCCTCAGCCAGCCATGCTGGCTGAGGAATTCTGGGCATTGAAGTCCACAAGTCATAAAAGGGCCAAGTTTGAAGAGCCCTGCTCTAATGCAATGTTTCCCAACCTTGACCACTTTAACATGTATGGACTTCAACTCCCAGAATCCCAAGCTTTAAGCAGCCAGGTCAGAATTCTGGGAGTTGAAGTCTTCTTTCTGTCGCTGCACCTTGTACTTATTTGCTGTAGCCCAGCAACGAATTCCAACGTAGGGATTCTAGGCTGATCTCTCTTTGAACTCCGCCTTTGGGTTCTGCCACTTCTTCTCCTACAGGTTAGACTTGATGAGCTCTTGGGTCCCTTTCAATCTATGATTCTGCGATTCCCTGGCGAAGGTCGAGAGGGGATGATTGGCCCAGAACAGGGGTAGGCAACCTTGGCTCTTTTATGACTTGTGGACTTCAACTCCCAGAATTCCTGAGCCGGCCTGGCTCGACATGGAAACTTCTCCATTTCTCCTCAGCATGGCTGGCTCAGGAATTCTGGGAGTTGAAGTCCACGAGTCATAAAAGAGCCAAGGTTGCCTACCCCTGGCCCAGAAGATAAAGGGGAGCTTCAACCTGGGCCTAGCCACACCAGATTCAGCATCTTCCCCACTAGACCAGGGGTGTCCAACTCCATGCGGACTGGGGGATTCTGGGAGTTGAAGTCCACAAGTCTTAAAGTTGCCACGTTTGGAGTCCCCTACACTAGACTAGTCTGCCTTGGGGGAGACTGAGAGGGAGGGACTGGCCCCAAATCTTCCGGTTAGCTCCTCTGGGGATCTCTCCACTGGCATAAATTTAGCTGGACAGGAAGGGAACAACTGATCGAAATTTGCACTGCCTCACACATTCGAAAGCGTGGGACTTTAATTGTAGTCCCCTGTTTACAACCATTTGCTTAGTGACTGTTCAAAGTTACAACAGCACTGAAAAAAATGACTTATGACCAGTTCTCACACTGATGACTGTGGCAGCATCCCCACAGTCACGTAATCAAAATTTCGGACGCTTGGTAACCAGCATGCATTTACGATGCTTGCACATGAGAGGTTCACACCAGGAGACTGTGAGTTCTAGCCTTAGGCATGAAAGCCAGCTGGGTGACTCTGGGCCAATCACCAGGAGATGGTGAGTTCTAGTCCCTCCTTAGGCATGAAAGCCAGTTGGAGACTCTGGGCCAGTCACCAGGAGATGGTGAGTTCTAGTCCGGCCTTAGCCATGAAAGCCAGCTGGGTGACTCTGGGCCAGTCACCAGGAGATGGTGAGTTCTAGTCCCACCTTACGCATGAAAGCCAGCTGGGTGATTCTGGGCCAATCACCAGGAGATGGTGAGTTCTAGTCCCTCCTTAGGCATGAAAGCCAGTTGGAGACTCTGGGCCAGTCACCAGGAGATGGTGAGTTCTAGTCCGGCCTTAGCCATGAAAGCCCGCTGGGTGACTCTGGGCCAGTCACCCGGAGATGGTGAGTTCTAGTCCCGCCTTAGGCATGAAAGCCAGCTGGTTGACTTTGGGCCAGTCACCAGGAGATGGTGAGTTCTAATCCCGCCTAAGGAGATGGTGAGTTCTAATCCCGCCTAAGATGGTGAGTTCTAATCCCGCCTAAGGCATGAAAGGTGAGTTCTAATCCCGCCTAAGGCATGAAAGGAGATGGTGAGTTCTAATCCCGCGTAAGGCATGAAAGCCAGTTGGTGACTCTGGGCCAATCACCAGGAGATGGTGAGTTCTAGTCCCTCCTTAGGCATGAAAGCCAGCTGGTTGACTCTGGGCCAATCACCAGGAGATGGTGAGTTTTAGTTCTGCCTTATGTGTGGAAGCCAGCTGGGTGACTTTCGGCCGATCACCAAGAGACGGTCAGTTGTGGTCTAATCTTAGCCATGAAAGCCAGCTGGGTGACTTTGGGCTAGTCCCTCTCTCTCACAGGGAGAGGGACTGTGAGTCCCTCTCTCTCAACCACACCTCACAGGGTTGTCGTTATGGAGAAAATAAGAGGAGGAAGTTATGTCGGATCGGTTCTCCTCCTTGAGTTATTGGTAAAAATAACAAAATATTAAAAGTGGGATACAAAGAACTAAATAAATGGACCTCTGTATTGGGTTTTGAGGGCTAAGTTCTTTATGTTGGATCCTATTTTAATGGGAATGTAGATAAAATATCACTTCCAGCCTGTCCAATGGCTGGTCATAGCTGGGTTTTTTTTTTCTTTTTTCATTTGTCACCCTCCAAAGTCATGCAAAACCTTTGATGCTGCTTCCCAGGCCTTCGAGATGGAGCTATTTGAGGAAAAGATGAAGAAAAGGAACGGCCGGTGGAGTCCCCTTAAACCTCCTGCCAAGCCTGCGTACTTTTGATTTATTTCCTTTCTTTCTCCCAGCTCCTTCCACTCTTCCCAAGAAACAACCCCCCCCCCGAAAGTTCAAAGCCACACATTCTGACAAGTATTTTTTTTTCTCCTTCTCTTTTGCTTCAAACACTCACTTTCTTTGTTTACATAGCAAACGTGGTTTCGGATTTTCTTTTTCCAAAATTACATTAAAGGCAGGCAGAGGAAGAAAAAGCTTTTTAGCCTGATTCTTTTAAACTCACACTCACAAACATCGTTTCCAGGGCGTTTTTTTGCTCCAAGGGGGGGAGGCAGGAATGGAAATGGAAACTCTACAACCCTTTTATCTATGTGGTTGTGAGGGGGGGCGCGACGTTTCGTTTCAGAGGCAGAATCGGCTCAGATTGAAATTATAAAAAATTGAAATTATAAAATTATAAAATTATGCTGAAATTATAAAAAACACACACAAAGGAGGGGGAAATTCCCAGCAGGCCAACCAATGAAAACTGGATACGGGTGGCGTAATAAATTACAACAGTTCGTTTAGTGACCGTTCACAGTTGCGACCGATGACCTTTTTTCACCGTTACGACCTTTGCGTCCTCCCCAGGATCACGTGATCAAAATTCAGAAGCTTGACAATTGATTTATATTTATGACAGTCGCAGTGTCCCCGGGATCATGTGATTCCTCTTTTGTGACCTTCGGACAAGCAAAGTCAAGGGTTAAGTCAAGGCCAGATTCACTTTTGTATAGAATAGAGCTGGAAGGGACCTTGGAGGTCTTCTAGTCCAGCCCCCCGCTCAAGCAGGAGAACTTATATCATCTCAGACAAGTGACTGTCTAGCCCAGGGGTGGGGAACCTTGGCTCTTTTATGACTCGTGGACTTCAACTCCCAGAATTCCTGAGCCAGCCATGCTGAGGGGAAATGGAGAGGTTTCCATGCTGAGCCATGCCGGCTCAGGAATTCTGGGAATTGAAGTCCACGAGTCATAAAAGAGCCAAGGTTGCCTACCCCTGGCCTAGATCAGTAGTAGGCAACCTTGGCTCTTTTATGACTCATGGACTTCAACTCCCAGAATTCCTGAGTCAGCCATGCTGAGGAGAAAGGGAGAGGTTTCCATGCTGAGCCATGCTGGCTCAGGAATTCTGGGAGTTGAAGTCCACAAGTCATAAAAGAGCCAAGGTTGCCTACCCCTGGACTCTAGCCTCTTCTTAAAAATGTCCAGTAGCGCCCACGATTGAGTGCCCACGATTTCTGGAGGCAAAGCTGTTCCACAATCGTGTTCCTAACTGCTGTGATCCGCTTAATGACTGTGACAAGAAAGGTCGTAAAATGGGGTAAAGCTCGCTTAACAACGGCGTTGTTTCGCAACAGAAATGTTGTGGTAGTAGGTCCAGGGCTATCTGTAATTGTGCAGCTGTGCAGCGAAGGCTGTAATCCATAAGCAGAAAGAAAGCTGAACAAAATACAGGCAGTTCTCAAACTTACAACACTTCGCTTAGTGACCATTTCAAGTTACAACGGCACTGAAAAAGCGACTTATATCCATTTTTCACACTTACAAGCGTTGCAGCCTCCCCTATAGTCATGTGATCAAAATTCAGACGCTTGGCAACTGGCATGTACCTATGACCGTTGCAGCATCCCGGGGTCACGTGACCCCCTTTTGCGACCTTCTGACAAGCACAGTCAATGGGGGAAGCCAGATTCGTTTAACGACCGTGTTGCTAATTTAACAACGGCAGTGATTACCTTAACAACCGTGGCAAGAAAGGTCGTAACAAATGGGGCAAAATTCACTTAGCAAATGTCTCACTTAACAACATAAATTTTGGGCTCAGTTGAGGTCGTAAGTTGAGGACTAGCTGATATATATAATTTAGATCCAAGGGTTCCCCCAAATGGTATACATGGCTATCAAAGGGTCCTGGGTTATCCCCCAGGCTTTTTGCTATGCGTGAGGTTTTTGTTTTATTTTAAAAATTCTAATAGTTACGAATAGATAAATGTATAGCTAAAAAGGTTCTATTGTTGTTAGTTGCGAAGTCGTGTCGGACCATCGCGACCCCATGGACAATGTTCCTCCAGGCCTTCCTGTCCTCTACCATCTTCTGGAGTCCATTTAAGCTCATGCCTCCTGCTTCAGTGACTCCATCCAGCCACCTCATTCTCTGTCGTCCCCTTCTTCTCTTGCCCTCCATCTTTCCCAGCATCAGGCTCTTCTCCAGTGAGTCCTTCCTTCTCATTAGGTGGCCAAAGTCCTTGAGTTTCAACTTCAGGATCTGGCATTCTAAAGAGCAGTCAGGGTTGATCTCCTCTCAGATTGACCGGTTGGATCCCCTTGCAGTCCAGGGGACTCGCAGGAGTCTTCTCCAGCACCAGAGTTCAAAGGCCTCAATTTTATAGGTTCTATAGGAAAGCATTATCTGATATGGCCACCTCCCATGGAATCTTCTTAATTAGGATATTACTATCCCCAACCTTCGTGTTTTTATTTTCCATTGTTTTCAATCAAAAATAAGTCCACGAAGTCTGGATTTTCGAGCCAGAATTAAAGTATAGCCTTGGCAACTTTAAATCCTTTGGACTTCAACTCCCAGAATTCCCCAGCCAGCATGCTGAAGTTGAAGTCCACAGGTCTTAAAGTTGCCGAGGTTGGACATCCCTGATTTAATATTTGATGTGGTATATTCCAACATGATAACAGTGTTCCAGTATCTCAGGGGCTGCCCCAAAGAAGAGGGAGTCAAGCTGTTCTCCAAAGCGCCTGAAGGCAGGACAAGAAGCAATGGATGGAAACTAATCCAGGAGAGAAGCAACCTAGAACTAAGGAGAAACTTCCTGACAGTTAGAACAATTAACCAGTGGAACCACCTGCCTCCAGAAGCGGTGAATGCTCCAACACTGGAAGTTTTTAAGAAGAGACTGGGCAGCCATTTGTCCAAAATGGTATACGTTTTCCTGCCTGAGCAGGGGGTTGGACTAGATGACCTCCAAGGTCCCTTCCAACTTTACTACTACTACTACTACTACTACTACTACTACTACTACTACTACTACTACTATCACCACCACCACCACCACCACCATTATTATTATTATTATTATTATTATTATTATTATTATTATTATTATTATTATTATTATTATTATTATTATTATTATTATTATTATTATTATTATTATATAAATTGGTTGTGCAATTTTGCTCTGTACAAAATTCTCTATTCTGGTCATCCTTTAAGATCATAATACTTAATGGATGCCAACTTTCTTCCTCCCTTCCTCCTTCCCTTCCCTCTCTCCTTCTCTCCCTCTCCCTCTCTCCCTTCCTTCCTTTTCTCCCTCCCTCCCTCTTTCTTCTCTCCTTCTCTTCCTCCCTTCTTCCTTCCTTCCTTCCTCTTCCTTCCCTCCTTCCTTTCCTCTCTCCCTTCTCCTTCCTTCTTCCCTCCCTCTCTGTCTTTCCTTCCTCTTTTCCTCCCTTCTCATTCCTTCTTTCCTTTCTTCCTTCTTTTCCTTCCTCCCTCCGTCCTTCCTTTCTTCAATCCACCTTCTTTCTTTCTCTTACTCGTCCTTCCTTCCTTTCCATATTTCATTTATAATATTCCAAAATATTTAAAAAAAATAATTGTTGCTTTATTCTTCTTCCTCTACCTAATGTTTAAAATATTTTTTTACAAAGGAGAATCAAATCATTTAAAGTGGCCACAGACCCAAAATCAAATTCATAGCTGAGGTGGCTGCCCTCAAGGACCATTTATGAGAACTCCCTATGAGAACCTATGAGAACACCCATCCACATAATTTAGCTTTCCATTTGAACATTTACAGCACGGTACAAATTTGCAATTTATATCCTTTAAAAATCCGTGTGAAGGGAGACTTGTGTTTCTACAGTTAGCAGTTTGTTCCAAAATCATTAAAGGATATTTCTGCCCCACACCAAGTAATATTTTAGTCTGTTGTTGTTTTTTAAATGAACTATTATCCAAATATTTTCCATTGTATAAACAATAAGACCCCAGGGGAAGAAAATATCTTTTGTTGTTTGTCTTGAAGAAATTAAACCCAAATTTAAATCTCAAGAACGTCATTTTTTTAAATCAGAATTCTAGGGAGGTGATGTTTGAAGCCTCAAAGGATTTGGGCAGCTTGAGACCCAGTTCTGGATACCAACTGTGGTATTTCAAGAGATTAGTAAAATTTAGAAAAGGAAGAAAGGGGAAAAAGAAAAAAAGATTAGATTAAGAAGGGAAAAGAGGAAAAGAAAAGAAATAATTAGAATCCCAAATAGTACCAAATAACCCCAGTTAGACCCTTATGTTTGACCAATACACAGAACTGAAATAATAATACAGTATTCCTAAATTCCTATATTCCTAAAATATAAACTCGTTAAACAAATTGGAATTTAATTCAGAAACACATAGAATTTAGGAAAGCATGGCTTCAGTTGACAGACAGTCTGGAGACTATAAAGTTGGCAAAATATATCTCTAAATAAACAAAATATATGCTTTCTAGTCCTTATACGTATACGGTTGTGTAATAAATACATTGACTATAAATTCCACTGAGCAAGCTTTATCTAGTGAATAAATCTGTACAAAAATTGGCCCATGATCCTAAATATTATATTTTACTATGAGAGAAAAAAAAAAAAATCCTTCAGGGTAGATGTGGAAAAAAAAAAAAAATAGACCCGCCTCATGGTTCTTCCGATCTCAACATTTGCATGGAAAGAAATTGTTGAAAAAAAGCAGGGTTCTAATTTTTTAAAAAAATCTCCCCTGTATTAAAAAAAATTGCATACAATTAGGCTAATTGAGAAAGCCGAGGTGTTTGACTTTATAAAGACTACTGGACGTAAATCCATCCAGTGGAACAAAAGCAAATTTGCTTATTTTATTCGCTCTGCCAGATTGCTTTAAAAAATCCACAGGCTTGAATCAGACTGAATAGTGCTTAATTCAGGTTGGTTTTACATTGATGCTTTAAAAAATAATTGCATTTTTTAATCAGACTGAATAGTGCTCAATTCAGGTTGGTTTTACATCGATGCTGTAAAAAAAATGCATTTTTTAAAAAATCTGAAAATGCCACCGGTCTGAAATTGACAAATTTTGCTACTTGGGGATGGAACAGTGGAAAATTCACAATTCTCAAACATTTCCCCTTGATTTTTTTTTTCCTTTTTTCTCCCTTCGCTCTTCAAAAAAGAGCTTATCTCTCTCTCTTATTTTTTGCCCTTTCTCTTAAAATATACTTTCAGTTTTTGGAGGCGATGGGAGATCTTGTTTTTGTTGGGAAAAAAAAGAATCATCCACAGGCATACGTCGTCTGGTGTCCTCTCTCGCTGACCTCTCTTTCTCTGAAGAAAAGAAACTCGAAAATCATGATAAATTATTTTCAGATGGTGGAGAATAAATCACGAGGAATTTAATCAATCGTTTCACCTTAATTTTGCCCTGTTTTTAGCCGTTCGTCCATTAGGGTCAAGATTTGGATCTGCCGAGAAAAAAAAATGGCTTTAATTAGTTTATGGAGGACGGGCGCGATTTGGAACTGAACAGTCCTGAAGTGCGCGTAGATCTGGGGGAACACATTTCAACAAACTGCACAAAGAACAATTTCTCTTTCTGAAAAACATCCTAAATTCTTCTCTTTATGGCGGTCTGCATCAAACACCCTCCCCCCCTCAAATAAGAGAGAGGGAAATCAATGCTCAGTCTAAGAAAAAGACCCCTTAAATTAGGGGTCCCCAAACCCCAGTCTGTGGACCGGTACCGGGCCGCGGCATTCCAGCAACTGGTCCACATAAACAAGCAAAGCCCCATCCGTGGGATGCAGGCAGCACACAAAACCACGCACCCACCGGGCCGTGGAAAAACCTCTCTCCATGGAACCGGTCCCTGGTGCCCCAAAGGTTGGGGACCTCTGCCTTAAATCTCTGTTCACATGAGAGGGGCAACCTAGTTAAACCGAGGCTACTGCTGAGTAAATTCCATGAAAAAAGTCATGATCCTGGATTAACCACGTTGCTCCTGGTCACAACAAGGAAGCATGGTCCTAAAATCTAGTGATATCGCTCCCCAGGCAGAAGATAGATAGATAGATAAATGATAGATAGATAGATAGATAGATAGATAGATAGATAGATAGATAGATAGATAGATAGATAGATAGATAGATGGATGGATGGATGGATGGATGGATGGATGGATGGATGGATGGATGGATGGATGGATAGATGGATAGATGGATAGATGGATAGATGGATAGAGATAGATAGATAGATAGATAGATAGATATAGATATAGATATATGTATATAGAGAGATAAATAGAGCTAGAGAGATAGATAGAGATAGAGATAGAGATAGAGATAGAGATAGAGATAGAGATAGAGATAGAGATAGAGATAGAGATAGAGATAGAGATAGAGATAGAGATAGAGAAAGAGAGAGATAGAGATAGATAGATAGAGAGATAGATAGATAGAGAAATAGATAGAGAAATAGATAGATAGAGAAATAGAGATAGATAGAGATAGACAGAGATAGAGAGATAGAGAAATAAAGAGAGATAGAGAGAGAGAGAGAGAGAAATGGAGAGAGAGAGAGAGAGAGAGAGAGAGAGAGAGAGAGAGAGAGAGAGAGACTTATTTGCTCAGCCTTCCATATATTTTGTACAGGTAATGCTCAACTTACCACAATTCATTTGGGGACCGCTGAAAATTACAACGCAACTGAAAAAAATGGCCATTTTTCGCACTTACCACCTTTGTAGCCGCCCCACAGTCACATGATCAAAATTCAGAGGCTTGGCAACTGGGTTCATACTTATGACCGTTGCAACGTCCAGGAAGTCACGTGATCCCTTTTTTGCGACCTTCTGACAAGCAAAGTCAAGAGGGAAGCCAGATTCGCTTAACAACCAGGATACTAACTTATTAACTGCGGTGAATCCCTAGCAAAAAAAATATCATCAAATGGGGCAAAACTCACTTAATAAATGTTTCGCTTAGCAACAGAAATGTTGGGCTCAATTGTGGTCGTAGGTCGAGGGCTACCTGTATTCTAAAGCAAGCTCTCTGGAAGGACAGATTCTGATGCTGAAGCTCAAAGACTTTGGCCACTAAATGAGAAGAGGGAGGACTCCTTGGAGAAAACCCTGAGGTTGGGAAAGATGGAAGAGCAGAGAAGAAAGGAATGGCAGAGGTTGAGATAGTAGAATAGAATAGAATAGAATAGAATAGAATAGAATAGAATAGAACAGAACAGAACAGAACAGAACAGAACAGAATAGAATAGAATAGAATAGAATAGAATAGAATAGAATAGAATAGAATAGAATAGAATAGAATAATGGAATGGAATGGAATGGAATGGAATGGAATAGAATAGAATAGAATAGAATAGAATAGAATAGAATAGAATATTTATTGAGAATATAGAATATTTATTGAGAATAGAATAGAATAGAGTATTTATTGAGAATATAGAATATTTATTGAGAATAGAATAGAATAGAATAGAATAGAATAGAATAGAATAGAATAGAATAGAATAGAGCTGGAAGGGACCTTGGAGATCTTCTAGTCCAGCCCCCGGCCTAAGCAGGAGACCCTATACCATCTCAGACAGGTGACTGTTTAGTCTCTTCTTAAAGATCTCCAGTGATGCAGCACCCACGATTTCTGGGGGTAAGCTGTTCCACTGGTTGATTGTCCTCACTGTCAGGAAGTTTCTCCTTAATTCCAGGTTGCTTCTCTCTTTGGTCAGTTTCCATCCATTGTGTCTTGTCCTGCCCTCTGGTGCTTTGGAGAATAATGTGACCCCATCTTCTTTGTGGCAGCCCCTCAGATACTGGAATACTGCTATCATGTCTCCCCTATTTCTTCTTTTCTTTAAAGTAGCCAAACCCAAGTCCTGCAGCCGTTCTTCGTACGTTTTAGTTAGATGGTGTCATCAAGGCAACGAACGTGAATTTGGGCAAACTCCAAGAGACAGTGGAAGACAAGGGGACCTGGTGTGCTGTGGTCCGTGGGGTTGCAAAGAGTTGACACAACTTAGTGACAATAACAATAACAAAGCCAGCCCACTGAATACACCAGGGCTTTAAAACGTTATGGCTTTTGAGTAACTTACGAGAATGGTTTTTCTGTGCAATGGACAACCTGTTCTTTTTTTGATGGGGGTTACACCTGGCTGCCCTTTTGAAGTTTTTTTTTCCCACCAATCCCCTGCAGATGCCCCCTGGTTCCTGCCCTCAATTCCAGATAATCCAGGACTTTCGCCGGGGTCTCAGAAGGATTGACCTACAGACAGGCGTAAATTTGCAGCAGACAACCTCAAGAGGATTTTCCTGTTATCAAGACTGAACTCAGCACAGGTAGTCCTCAATTTATGACCGCAATTGAGCCTTAAATTTCTCTTGCTAGGCCAGGCAGTCGTTTAGTGAGTTTTGCCCCATTTTACGACCTTTCTTGCCACAGTTGTTAAGTGAATCCCTGAAGGTTGTTAAAGGAAATCTGGTTTCCTCGTTGGCTGTACGGATCAGAAGGTAGCAAAAGGTGATCACGTGACCCCAAGACAATGCAAGCATCATAAATACATGCTGGTTGCCAAGCAACCAAATTTTGATCATGTGACCATGGGGATGCTGCAGGGGCCGTAAGTGTGAAAAACGGTCATAAGTCACTTTTTTCAGGGCTGTTGTAACTTTGAACGGTCACTAAACCAAGGGTTGTAAGTGGAATAGAATAGAATAGAACAGAGAACAGAGAACAGAGAACAGAGAACAGAGAACAGAGAACAGAGAACAGAGAACAGAGAACAGAGAACAGAGAACAGAGAACAGAGAACAGAGAACAGAGAATAGAATAGAATAGAATAGAATAGAATAGAATAGAATAGAATAGAATAGAATAGAATAGAATAGAACAGAGAATGGGAATAGAATAGAATAGAATAGAATAGAATAGAATCGAATCGTTGTTGAGAATAGAATAGAATAGAATAGAATGGAATGGAATGAACGGAACAGAACAGAAGTAGAACAGAACAGAACAATAGAATAGAACAGAACAGAATAGAATAGAATCGTTATTGAGAATAGAATAGAATAGAATAGAATAGAATAGAATAGAATAGAATAGAATAGAATATGGAATGGAATGGAATGGAATGGAACGGAACGGAACGGAAGAGAAGTAGAACAGAACAGAACAGAATAATAGAATAGAATAGAATAGAATAGAATAGAATAGAAGAGAATAAGAACAACTTTATTGTCACTTTGAATGTACACTAATTGGCATACGTTAAATGAAATTTCGTTGCATTCAGCTCTCAAAGGATCACCACCTCCAATATACACTACATAAACATGACAAAAATAAATACATGCAAAATTATGCATATACCCACATATATTATATGACACAGAGAAACCTACCTGGAGGCCTAGCTGTACCTGGAAAATCAATGGATGGTTATAAAAAAAGCCTCTTTATTTCTGGAAAGTGGAAAGAATACAGATGCTGGCATCTCACCTGAATTGGCGTGTTTGTTTCAACCAACATGCTGCATTCACAATGAATGTTATACCGGATTCACTATATCTAGGGATTGGTTTCATTCAGCCTGGAAAATTCAAGGCAAGACCTCAGAAAAAGATGAAAATATTGAGGGAATAATAATAATAATAATAATAATAATAATAATAATAATAATAATAATAATAATAATAATAATAATAATAATAATAATAATAATAATAGATAATAACAGTCTCAGAAAGCATTTTATGCCTTCATCTAGAAAAAGAATATAAGACTTCAGAAAAAGATGAAAATATTAAGGGAAGAATCCTGCTGGTTCTTCTCTTGCCTGCCAAGTTTTGCCCTAGGCAGAAGTGGAAACATTCTATGGCCTGATTCAAATTTTTATTACTTATTTTCATCCTCACAATCAAATAATGGGGCACGCAAGAACCCCCCCCCCCATTCCAGAGTCGGCCTCCTCAATATTTCATGCCGTGATTTGATGGCTGGACAGACAGCTGGAGAAAATGGGGAAAGATTAAAAAAAAATAAAGCATAGCGAAGTACAGCTAGTCCTCGACTTAATACGACAATTGAGCCCAAGGTTTCTGCTGTTAAGCGAGGCCTTTGTTAAGTGAATTTTGCCCCCTTTTACAACCATCCTTGCCAAAGTCGTTAAGTGAATCACTGGCAGTGGTTAAGTTAGTGGTTAAGTTGTTAAGTGAATCTGGCTCCCCCCCTTGACTTGGCTTGTCAGAAGGTCGCAAAAGGGGATCACGTGACCCCCAGGGACACTGCGACCATCGTAAATGTGAGTCAGTCGCCAAGCCTCTGAATTTTGATCACATGATCGTGGGGATGCTGCAAAGGTCGTAACTGTGAGAAGCGGTCATCAGTCACTTTTTTCGGTGCCGTCGTAACTTTGAACGGCCACTAAGCGAACCGTTATAAGATGAGGACTATCTGTATTTGGGTTTTGACAACCCAACCAAACTGACAGGCATGCTTAGTCAGGTCAAGGATTTATCTGGTTTAATGAAGAGAAGGACGAGGGGGGACATGATAGCAGTGTTCCAGTATCTCAGGGGCTGCCCCAAAGAAGAGGGAGTCAAGCTATTCTCCAAAGCGCCTGAAGGCAGGACAAGAAGCAACAGATGGAAACTGTGTCCTCCTGGATCCACGGCTGACACTGGAAGACCATTTGTCGGCCGTGACCAGGGGGGCGTTTTATCAGGTTCGCCTGATTTACCAGTTGCGCCCTTTTCTGGACCGGGACGCTTTGCGCACAGTCACTCAGGCTCTCGTCACCTCCCGCCTGGACTATTGTAATGCTCTATACATGGGGCTCCCTATGAGGAGCAT
>NW_015389366.1:113306-114548 GCF_001527695.2 Protobothrops mucrosquamatus
GCAAGCGGGACTGACCTAGGGTGAATTTTAAATAGGGAAAATTTTTAAAGATTTTAATAATGTCACAGCTATAAATATTTGGTTTTAATTGGCTTTTAAAGGGGAAATGTTTTTGTGTTGTTTTAATGTGCTGTGAGCCGCCCTGAGTCCCGTGGGGAGAAGGGCGGCATACAAGTTAGTGTTAAATAAATAAAAAAAATAAAAATAAATAATCAAGGAGAGAAGCAACCTAGAATTAAGGAGAAACTTCCTGACAGTTAGAACAATTAACCAGTGGAACAACCTGCCTCCAGAAGTGGTGAATGCTCCAACAGTGGAGGTTTTTAAGAAGAGCCATTTGTCCGAAATGGTGTAGGGTTACCTGCCTGAGCAGGGGGTTGGACTAGATGACCTCCAAGGTCCCTTCCAACTTTATTATTATTATTATTATTATTATTATTATTATTATTATTATTATTATTATTATTATTATTATTATTATTATTATTATTGTTGTTGTTGTTGTTGTTGTTGTTGTTATTGTTATTGTTATTGTTATTATTCTGTCCCCCTTTTCCCTCCCCCCCTCCTCCTTTAGGATCAGATTCTAGACAGCTGTGGATTGTACAATAAATAGATTTAAAGTCACGGGAGAGAAAACAGTTTATGAAACGTCTGAACCCGGTTCATCCACCTATCCACCCACCACCTTCCCCCCTTTCCACTCGGCTTCTGTTCCCAATTTCTGCAACCACGTGACGGTGGGAGGGAGTCGGGGGGGGGTTGCAATTCACTTTCCGGAGGGAGGGGGAGCATTTAAAAAAAGAGGGGGGGGAAACAGCCCGCCCCGTCCAGAAAAAGGGCCGCTTTTTTTTCCTTTTTTTTTTTTTTGCGCCCTGGCGTGAGCCTCGGCTGGGGAAGCGCTGGCTGGTCTCCCGCCTCGAATGTCGCCCCTTCGGAGGGGCTGGGAAGGTCGCGGGCGCTGACTCGGGACCCGGGAAGGTAAGGGGGAAGCGGGGCGCAGGCGGAGGAGGAATGGCTCGCGCTTTAACGCGCATCCACACGTCTCTGTAGGCAGGAGAGGGGGACTAAATAGGTACAGTGTGAGAGAATCTGCGCGGATGCATTGGGTGTGGATGGGTGCGCGCGCGCGCGCGTGTGGCCTTCCTTCCTTCTCTTTTCTTCTTCCTCTCTTTTAACTTCCTCTCTCCCATCTGCCCTTCCTCCTCTCTTCTTCCTTCCTTCCTTCCTTCCTTCCTTCCT
>NW_015389366.1:115573-120256 GCF_001527695.2 Protobothrops mucrosquamatus
CGGCCGACCCGTTTGCGTTCTGTGGCTGGTCTTGCAATGCAAAACTGGGATCTCGTTAAGGCTTTGAAAGGGAATCCGGGTGGATTCAGGCAAGGAACCAGGCGCCGGTTTGAAAACTACGGTACGGCTGGGGATTTTTTTCCTCCTTCACCTAAGCGGCAACACACTTTTTGTTCAAACAGACGCTTTTCCCCCCTGTGTTATGGGGACCACCTACGGTCTCGCTTCCTCTGCCTTCTTTTGACGCTGTTGGTTTAAAACGGCCTTTAGATGTTTGCCAATCGGTATTTTCTTTTATTATCATTTTTCTTTTATTTTTCATGGTTATATTTTTTCCTTTAGCTTTCTTTTCCTTTCTCCTTTTTCTCGCTCTTCTGTCTCTAGTTTCGGTACTGTGTAGATAGAGATGGATGAATGGATAGGTAGGTAGGTAAATAGATAGACAGACAGACAGACAGACAGACAGACAGACAGACAGACAGACAGACAGACAGACAGACAGACAGACAAATTAGAGAGAGGGATATAGATAGATGATACCGATAGATAGATAGATAGATAGATAGATAGATAGATAGATAGATAGATAGATAGATAGATAGATAGATAGATAGATAGATAGATAGATAGATAGATAGATAGATAGATAGATTAGAGAGAGGGATATATAGATGATACCAATAGACAGACAGACAGACAGATAGATAAATTAGAGAGAGAGAGGGATAGATGATACAGATAGGTAGGTAGGTAGGTAGGTAGGTAGGTAGATAGATAGATAGATAGATAGATAGATAGATAGATAGATAGATAGATAGATAGATAGATAGATAGATAGATAGATAGATAGATAGATAGATAGATAGATTAGAGAGAGAGAGAGAATTTTAGCTAGATATTTCAGTGACCTTTTTTGCTGCTCAAATAAAACACTTATCTGGGGCACAGATTCCGATGGAAGACAAAAAAAATAAAAAAATAAAAATAAACACAAGTTTATTTAGCTGGAATTTCCCATCCTTGAACACCTCTTGAGAAGTAACCCCCAATTTCCTCGGCGTTTTTTCTCAGTAAGCGGGCCCAGAAGGGCGCCCCGTCTCTCTGCTCCTAAGCCAGGCAGGCCGTGTGAACGGCCTCTGCTTATTTGGCCCTACCCAGCCTCTTCTAGCTGCTAAGCAGATTGCATTCACACGACCCCACGCGTTGTCACTTGGAAAATCAAATCCCCCCTAAATGAGCATTAACCAAACTTCACACTGCAGCTCCTGGTTACGGAACTGCTTAGGTGGGTGACGCGCGTGTTGTGTAAACAGATCCAAGGACGCGGGGATGACAGTCCCGTTTTCAGCTCAAGAAAGGATATCCCGCCGGCGGGATGGAGCCGTCTTCCTCCTTTCTCAAAATTAAACTTTTAGGCCTTTAGGGTTAACTTATTTCCCCCCTTGGCAATTAGAGGATCGCCTGCCCCGTATGTTTCAAGCTTCTAGTCCTCACTGGAGCCGAGAATGCCAAAGGCCCTCGCCCTCTCTTCTTTGCTTTCCTACCGGCTCACGAGAATTTGCGGATTTCGAAAAATCCCACTAGCTTTGGCGCCCTCGTTACTTCGACGGCCCTTTACTCCTATTAACTTATTATTAGGAAATACCAGGCTATTTTTTCGGAAGAAACGAAACACACACACACACACACACACACACACATTCTTGAGAAGAATTTTGATCCCTTTCTAGTTTCTCGCTGCCCCAAATCTATATATTCTTTTCCTTTCTCTAAGAGAAAAAAAAAAAACTGGGAGCCAGGATCAAGAACAAAACAAGAGACAAAAACGCCCAATCCCAGACCTCAGAAAATCCGAAAGCAATCCGATTTAATCCGAATTTCTCCCTTTCTTCCCCCCCCCGGTACGTATAGGGGATTCCTGGAGGTGATAGTGAATTTAAGTTCTTTTTTTTTTTTTTCTTTTTGTGCTCGGAGGCCAGAAAAGAGCAGATCAACTCGGAGGCTGAAGGGGGATCCTCCAACTTGCGCCTTCCCGAAGATTTACTCCCAAGTAACTCTCTCCAGCTTCTCCCCTCCCCTCCTGCCAAGCCAGCCTGTCTTCCTTTGCGAATTTCGGATGCTAAAAAAAAAAAGCGCCTGTCCGGATTTGCCTCTGCAGGATCGGGACCACCCCCCTTACCAGCCCCGCTTCTGCAGAGACCCAGAGCCAGGAACGAGGTGTGGGGGGGGGCTGCTTCTTCTGGAGGCAACCCACTTACTTTGGAGTAAACCTCAAAGCGAGACCCGCCTGCATCGAGGCTGCGATCCGACGTGGTGGTTAGGGAACTGAGTAAGATTCCGCTCCAGCTACTCTCCATCTACTACGTGGAGTTGCGCCCGTGGCTGGGAGAGCCGAAAAAGTCTATTCTTTGCGAGAAGAGGAGTAGGAGGGAGGGTGGTGGCGGGGAGGGGGAGGGGAGGTGAAGAGACTGCGTGTAGAATTTACTCCGGAGTCGAGTCGGATTGGGGCCTGCGCCGCTGTTTTCCGGGATAAGTGACTTGGAGGCTGGGGTTCTCTCTCTCTCTCTCTCTCTCTCTCTCTCTCTCTCTCTCTCTCTCTCTCTCTCTCCTGTCCCTTTTAAAATCACACCTGAACCAAAACTGAACGCGTGCGTTGGGTTGTGGTTGTTGTTGTTGTTGTTGTTGTCTAAATCTCAGGAGCCGTGAGTTGGGAGAACCGGCCCGCTGGCCAATTCTGAAGCCTTCCTTCCTTCCTTCCTTCCTTCCTTCCTTCCTTCCTTTTTTTTCCTGTTCTCTTGTTTTCCTTCCTTCCCTATTTCATTGCTTCGTTCCTTCCTTCATTCTTCTTTATTCCTTCATCCTTTCCTCCCTTCCTTCCTTCCTCCCTGTTCTCTTGTTTTCCTTCCTTCCTTCCTTCCTTCCTTCCTTCCTTCCTTCCTTCCTGTTCTCTTGTTTTCCTTCCTTCCCTATTTCATTTCTTCGTTCCTTCCTTCATTCTTCTTTATTCCTTCATCCTTTCCTACCTTCCTCCCTCTATCTCTCCCTCCCTCCCTGTTCTCTTGTTTTCCTTCCTTCCTTCTTTCCTTCCTTCCTTCATTCCTTCATTCATTCATTCATTCCTTCATTCATTCTTCTTTATTCCTTCATCCTTTCCTCCCTTCCTCCCTTCCTCCCTCTCTCCCTCTCTCCCTCCGTCTCTCCCTCCCTGCTCTCTTGTTTCCTCCCTCCCTCCTTCCCTTCCTTCCCTCCCTACATTCTTGTTTTCCTTCCTTCCTTCCTCCTTCCTTCCTTCATTCTTCTTTATTCCTTCATTCTTTCCTATCTTCCATCCTCCCTCCCTGTTCTCTTGTTTTCCTTCCTTCCTTCCTTCCTTTCTTCCTTCCTTCCTTCCTTCTTTATTCCTTCATCCTTTCCTCCTTTCCTCCCTCTGTCTCTCTGTCCCTCCCTTCCCCTCCCTCTGCTCTCTTGTTTCCTTCCTTCCTCCCTTCTTCCCTTTCCTCCCTCCCTGTTCTTGTTTCCTTCCTTCCATTCTTCCTTCCCTTCTTCATTGCTTCCTTCCTTCGTTCTTCTTTATTCCTTCATTCTTTCCTATCTTCCTCCCTCCCTCCCTGTTCTCTTATTTCCTTCCTTCCTTCCTTCCTTCCTCATCCTCCCTCCCACTCCCCATCTCTCCGTCTCTCGGCAAGAGATGCAGTTTTTGGCATCTTTCTATGGACTTCTGATACGCCAAGAAAAAAAAGCATAATTCTGAATAATCTCAAGACTTTAACTTACCGCTTAGACATTCAGAGGAAAACAGCGGTCCCTAAACAGCAGCTACCGATGAAATTTTAGCGGAATGTGACTTTAAAATGATTTATGTTTTACTAAGGCGAGGAGGGCGACCATATTGACAAGAAAGGTGGCCAAGTTTATTCCGGTGCCCATCCGATTTATGCTTCGGAGCTTCCCTGCTAAAGAAAGGGTACTGAGGACTGGAACCTTAGCTACTGTAAGTCTTCTTGTGGTACTCTATTTGGGAGCCACGAGTTTTCTCAGGGGAAAACCACACCACTTCCTACATGAAAATAGGCACTTCCCTGATATACACCTACAAATCCTCTCCTGGAAAAAAAACCCCGTAGATTCAGCCCATTTTCCAAATTTATTTATTATTATAGACTTTATTTATTATTATTATTTATCTCTTCGTTAAAGGCGAGAAGAGGTCCAGCAGTCGGCATTAAATGCTGCCTTTGATTTATGGCTGAGGGAGCTTAGACAAATAGCAGCGATTGTTTCAGAGGAGAAGCTTGTACGTGTTTGTGTGTGCTTGTGTGCCTGTCTCTGTGTACATGTCGTACACATTTTAAAAATTTGGCCTGATCCCATTAAATTCTCTTTTCTGTTGGCTTTGTTCTTTCGGGCCGATTTCTGTTGGAGAAACCTCTCTTTTGTCATGAAAAGTACTCTCCGGATTTGAAAGAATCATGCATCTCCTGCATGAAGGGGCAACGCCTTTCCTTGCTCCTCTGAAGTGGCTACGATCTGAGTTCAGAGCTTTACATGGGCCCTAAATACTAAGTCTATCTGCCTGCCTGCCTCCATCTCCCTCCATCTCCATCCCCATCTCCATCCATCCATCCATCCATCCATCCATCCATCCATCCATCCATCCATCCATCCATCTATCTATCTATCTAT